>NW_028294684.1:0-88159 GCF_964341445.2 Mesoplodon mirus
ATTTGTTGAACATTCCACATGGGCATACAATCTGGCAAATCTCTTAACTTATACCCGAGATCCCTGCCCAAATTTTAGCAAAGAGCCAGGGCGGACATAGTGTTTTTTTCTGTATAGAGCCTTCTGTTATGGGGACTGGGATATATAGAAGCAGGGACTAAACAAAGGACTCAGTGGGTAGTTGGAGTAGGACATGTCCAGATGACGACCTGTTAGCGGCGGTTGTTGTCGTGGAGATCTGTGATAGCAGCAAGAACACAAGCACACTGAAGAGGTGGAGAGAGGAAGCCTCACACTCCTGTGCCTTTGAGGCAGGACAGGATGGGGTATATGAATGTGAGGAGTCACAGTAGGTCTGCAGAGAGTCCAGCTGATTAGGGGAATATTTGTCTTCCAGCCTTGGCTTTTCTTGAGTACTGGCCCCTGGGCACCAGTGGAGTAATCCTGAATATAGTTCCTATGTTTCACGCTACAGAATTTTCTGAGTAGATAGCCCCTTTTTCAAGAGAGACCTTTTTCACATTTTGTTGTTGCCAGTCATAGGCTTAAGTGTGGGTTTCTTTTTCTCCTAAGTAGCACTCAAACTTTGACTGATTCCTCATTTCTTTGGCTGTGGACTGACAAAAGGCTGTCCCATCAGTCTTCAGTGATGAAAAACAGTCCCTTCTCTTTTGACAGATGAAGAAACATCTATAGAGAATGCAGGAGGATCGTTGATGAAGTTGTTACAAGCCCAGCAGAAGAACAACAGCACCGAGCTGACTATTGAGTCAGAGAGGATGTCCTCACATAACAGTGCTGTCAGCTTGTCAGGCTTCATGAATGAGCAGCTGGACTTTCATAATAAAAGTGATATTATCAGTACACTAAATTACATACTGCCTTATATCTCAGAGGGAAATCTAGGAGATGTGGAATCAACATTATTACCATTCATTCAACTTCTTTTTTCAAATAAACAAGATGGACATATGCCGCTGGGCCTTTTGAAAAACAATACAAGGAGCCTTTCTGTTAAACCTGTACCCAACAATTCAACTAATAAAAACAAATTGAGGGAACTCCATTTTGTGGAAAATTTGTTAGATGCAGAAACTCAAGAAAAAATTGATGAGGTTAAAAAGGAAGAAAAACCTGCCACGCATACGCGTTCCAACCTTTTAAGTGCCATGTTTACACGCTACATCTTTCAAAAGAAATTAGAAACTGCCCAACCACAGAAAGACAGCCTAGCAAAGATTGAGAGTACAGAGGAAAAGCTGCTGAGAGTGAACAAGGTCCTCAAGGGGCATACAGAAAATGCACCTCAAAGCAGTGGGAGATGAGAGCGTCAGGAGGGAACAGAATGCCCAGCCATCTGTGGCGAGCACTGCCAAAGAATGAAAGCTCAGGAGGCCATCCCCAAGAAAGCTGAAACAGCTTCTCGTGGTGCAGAGGCCCAGGAAGCTGGTGGGAAAGTCCTCCAATGCAGAGTCTTCATTCCTAAAGGAACACAAGGCCGCAGGCTCCTCTTCCCTGAAACCGTACTTCAAGGGCAGGCCTTGTGCCTCCATCCCGCCAAAATCCCCATCTGAGGTTAAAAGCCAATCAAAAGACTTATCCAACGCTATTCATGTTTTCGAAGATGCAAAGGCAAGAGTTAGAAATATTAAGGACTTCGAATTAATCTCACATTCTGGAAAAAAAATACATCTTCCATAAAATTAGGTCTCATCGGGTCCACAGAAAACCCAAAGTTAAAAGGAGTCGAGGGGCTTCCCTGGTGGCACAGTGGTTGGGAGTCTGCCTGCCGATGCAGGAGACACGGGTTCGTGTCCTGGTCCGGGAAGATCCCACATGCCGTGGAGCGGCTGGGCCCATGAGCCATGGCCGCTGAGCCTGCGCGTCTGGAGCCTGTGCTCCGCAACGGGAGAGGCCACAACGGTGAGAGGCCTGTGTACCGCAAAAAAAAAAAAAAAAAAAAAAAAAAAAAAGGTAGTCGAAAGTTCAGAAAGAAAAGTTCACTTGATAGAATGATGCTTGCAAGCCCTCCGTTCTCTGTCGTGAGGAGTCTCATAAATTCCCCTCCACGAGAGGCTGTTTCGTCTTCAGGAGAAGTGACTTCTCAGGAAAATCCTTTTCCAGAATTATTTTCTCTTTCAGACCCTTCTGCAGAAAACACTACTTCAGAAAACAATACTGCACAAAATGTTTCTGAAGCAATTATTTCTACAGGAAACGCTACTCTGCCAGGAGGAACCGGCCCTGGAAACACTAGCCATAGGAACGTCTCCACTGCACATTCTACTGTTGCTGCAGACAACAGTATGCCAGCTGTTCAACACAGCAACAAAACACAATGGGAGCACCACAACATGGTCACTGAATTATCCTCTAAGCCCACAGGCTTCACTTTCCCAGGGCTCGCATCCCCGGGTGATCAAGTTGAAACTCAGCTAAACCAGCAGCTCTGGTCCCTCATCCCCAACACTGACGTGCAAAGGCTCATTTCTCATGTTATCCAGACTTTGAAAATAGACTGCTCGGACACCCACGTGCAGCTGGCCTGTGCCAACCCCATCTCTAGAACAGGCCTCCTGATGAAGCTCCTCAGCAAGCAGCAAGAAGTAAATGTGTCCAAAGCGGAATGGGATATGGACCAGTGGAAAGCTGACAACTATATCAGTGAGAGCACAGAAGCCCAGAGTGAGCAGAAAGAGCAGGAGTCAAGTGAGGTGAGGATAACCCCTGACACATGGGACTTGGACTTTTACTCAGTTTAGGACATGCCATTAACGTGCCCAAGCGGGAATACCACGGGCTCCTAGTCAGTATCTTATCTTCAGCCATGAAACGGGCTAAGACAGTGATCTCCAACTTTGCTCATTGAGAGAGTGTGTCACTATTCCTAGGGTAGACGCGAAAAGGACATAACACAAGATAAATAAATTGTAGATAAATTGTAGAAGAAAATGCTAATGATAAGACTAATAACATTCAATTTGACTTGTTCTTATAGAAGCTACTCGCCTGGAAGGATTGGGTTTCATAGTAGTTTAAGAAGAGTTAGCTATCGTTTAGAATAGGATTAAGAATCGTAAGTTTTCATCCCTTCTATCTCCTTGTTTTTAAAAATTGTTATATATTTTTTTAGCTCACAAAACAAGTTCCAGGTTATGACTATAACAACAAACTCATCTTGGCAGTATCTGTACCTGTAGTAGTGACGATTTGTGTTAGAATTCTCTGTCTCATTGAGGTAAGGACAATAATTAATTCAGATTCAGAACCCAGAAACTGAGAATCAAATCCACCTTTCCTCCTGCTACTACTTGATTCTTCCCTTTAGCCATGAGGACTGACATACACTTTGTTCTTTTAATGAAAAGTATATTCCCAGGATGTTTTTTTTTGTGTTTTTTTTTTTTTTTTTTTTTTTTTTGGCTGCGTTGGGTCTTCATTGCAGTGCGTGGGCTTCTTACTGAGGTGGCGTCTCTCGTTGTGGAGTACGGGCTGTAGATGCACGGGCTCAGGAGTTGTGGCACAATGACTTAGTTGCTCCGCAGCATGTGGGACCTCCCCAGACCAGGGATCGAACCTGTGTGCCCTGTGCTGGCAGGCGGATCCTTAACCATTGCACCACCAGGGAAGTCCCCACAGGGTTTTTAAAAGGAACTTCACTCCCAGGAGATCCCTATGGAATTGGATCCCTGATAACAAGCTATTGGACTGTTTTGACACGTGAAGTTTATAAGAAGGCCAGAGTTGACATGATAGTAAATTTTCTTCAACCCAACAAAGTATGCTGATTTGATGTACTCACCAGTCACTCTCATTCTACTGTTGATTTCTTTCCTTCTTGGCTGAAGTGATGAGAGATATAGGATCTCCATACTCAAGGAGCTATCAGTCACCCTGGGAGGGCTAAAAGGGCATGCCTAAAAGACAAAAGTGT
Organism: Mesoplodon mirus; assembly: GCF_964341445.2. Taxonomy (NCBI): domain Eukaryota; kingdom Metazoa; phylum Chordata; class Mammalia; order Artiodactyla; family Ziphiidae; genus Mesoplodon; species Mesoplodon mirus. The sequence continues at coordinate 3,935 of NW_028294684.1, forward strand.
GATCTCGTCAATTCCTCAGGTTTACTTAGCAGCTTTCTTCTCCGGTGTATTAGGAATTGTGTAGATAGGTTCCATTAAAACACTGCAAGTAAACTCTTGCAGCAGGCTACCCTCAAATATTTATAGTAGCCTATTCCTGGAGCTAGCCTGTTTACCTTTTGTTCAGTTACATAGTGGTTGATTACTTTTCCCAGCAGGCAGTTGCTAACATTAAAAGATTGATTTAATAGGCTGACAGTCTTGATTCTACCCTACCACTCCACATTACTTTAGTTATCTTTTCTCCTGTGATGGCAGCCCTCCATTCCAGCCAAAGCAGCTCCTCACTATACGCTAGTTACACCATAGCCATTCCTACTTTTGTCTGTGCCTTTGTCCATCGAAAATTCCTTTATTTTGCTTTGCCTGTGGAACTCCTATGAATCTCTGAAAAGCCAACTCAAGTTCAGATATCTTTCTCTGTAAAGCCTTCCCTGAATACTCCAGCCCTCCTGATCCTAGTCCTGTGAGGTTTGTCACCATTTCTTAGGGGCCATAGCAAAGTAGTCCCCCCTCCCCTCAGAACTCACAAAAGTGGTAAGCAGTTTTTTGAAAGGCAGCCCCCCAAGAGAGAACCACCAAGGTTAGCACATCATGGAGCTGAGCAGAGATGTGTAAGGACCAATGGCTTCCTGGCCTATCACACTTGAATCAAACCTGACATGATGTACTAACTTCTAAAGAGAAATGTGTCTATCTGCAGGAGGGTTGGTCACTAGTGAAAGCATAGAAAAGGTGAGGAGAGACCAACATGGGCAGTGCCCATCCTCACATTGCCCAAGAGTAGAGATGGCACCTTAGGCAGCATAACTGAGGAGTCAGGCCCACTAGCCAGGCTGCCTGTTGAGGAGATGGATGGATCCAGTTACCTCAGGCCTTCCCATTAAGTTCTGGATTCAGCTGATTCCTTTTCTAATTCTGATCTCACCAAGTAGCCTTCGATTCTGTGATTGTGCTTCAGTGTGCCACGGAGGCCTGTCCCCACAGAAGGTAATTCTCTGACTGTGTAGACACAGATGCCCCGTGTGTAGAACAGATGTATTTCTCATTGTCAAGTAATAATTTGGCATTCTGATGTTTGATCAATCCTGTGATATTGATAAAGTGAGACTGCTACAACAGGAAGACGTGAGTTCTCGCTTGGTGAGGAAGAGTATGATTTCTGAGCCTAGGAGGCTGGGGACTAGCTTGCTAGTCATTGGCCGTTGCCCAGACTGTACCCTCTACATCTCAGGTGGCATATGGCCTTTGGCATTTTTAGAATTTCTGTAAAGTCCCCTTTTTATTGTTTTTAACTTCTTGCATTTGTTTTGTTTTGTTTTGTTTGGGCCTGTGTGATCTTAGTTCCCCAAGCAGGGATTGGACCTGTACCCTCGGCAGTGAAAGCGAGGAGTCCTAACCTTTATTTCCTCTCCCCACTTATACGATAAGCTTTTGGAGGACAGGGGCCATGCAGTGTTCTTCCTATGGTAGACAATAATGGTGTTCAACGGAAGAGAGGTGAGGCGTTATGTCAATTCCACAGTGAGGAATAATGCAACCGAATATTTATTTGAAGTAGGATAGAGTCCAGCAATAGACCCCTGTGTTCTTAAGACTTTTGAAATGTCATATTTTAATATTGCAATCAGGGGAAGAAAATGAATAAATGGTGATAGAATAGCTGCCTAACTATTTGGGGGGTAAATAGCAGATCCCCATGTTTCATGTTAAATAAACATATATCCATAAATGTGAAAAAAGACCACATAAAGGTATTAGAAGAAAATAAAAGCAATATTTCTATAATCTTCTGGTGGGAAAGAGCCTTCAGAGCCTGATGCCACAAGCAGAGCCTTTGATATATTCCACCATCTTGTCTGTGACACCAGCTTAGCACTGATTCATGCCGAGCGTAAGATGAAGAGTTTTCCATATATTGTCTGATTTAAAGCCCACAGTCCTGTGAGGATGATATTACTATCCCTCCCTCATAGATGAAGGAGATCAGTGTAAGGCCCCAGCGGCCAAACCGAAAGCAGAAGGCAGTTTCACCCGACTGCAAAGCTGGTGCTCCCTCCTCCACTCTTTTGTCTTGTCTCCTTAGAGACAAAAACACTGGAAATATTCGAAACACTGAAATTCAATGAAAGCCAGTATTTCTTTACCATAAAGAGTTTTTGTTTGTTTGTTTCGAAGTGGTGGGGTTTGGCCATGCTGTGCAGCTTGCAGGATCTTAGTCCCTTGACAAGGGATTGAACCTCGGGCCACAGCAGTGAAAGAGCCACGCCCTAACCAGTGGACCACCAGGGAACTCCCAAGAGTTTTGTAAGTCAACAAGAAGAAGACAAACAGTCCAGGGGAAAAGGGGGCGAGGGCTGTGAAGAGTAGGAGGTGTGTTGACAGTCTGCCACCATATCTGCCTGTCGTCTCCTCATGGCTCATGTGGGGTGGGTTTTGTTAGCCAGGCCTTTGTCACCTCGTGACGTAAAAATCACCTCTAAGATTTTCTTCAAGTACTTTTATAATCTGTCCAGAATTTGTTGTATTTGTTTGTTCGTGTGGTTGAGGTAGGGGATCTAACTTTTTCCCCCTACATGAAGATCTGATTCTTTTCAAATCTTTCACTGAATGGTTTATTCTTTCTTCCCTGGTCTACTATGCTATCTTCATCTGGATGCTGTTCTGTGATCCAGTTATCTTGTCCTGTACCAGTACTGATATCACACTGCTTAATTCCAGTTGCTCTATAACATATTTTATTTCTGGTAGGGCAAGGTCCTACTCTTTGACCTTCTTTGGCATACATCTCATAACTATTCTCACATATATTCTCTACCAAATGTCAGCTGGCCAGGTTTATTTAAAAATTATTTTGGTTATAAAATGGATTGCATTGAATTTTTAGTTTCATTTGAAGAGAATTGACCTCTTTACAACATTCTAGGAGGATGGTATCTCATGCCATGTAAGTACTTCTTAATGTGCTTCAAAAAAGGTTTAATATTTTCATCACATAGGTCTTACAAATTTGTGGCTAAATTTATTCCTAGGTGCTTTATGCATTTTTATTGATATAGTAAATGGGATGTTTCTTCTGTTTTTTAGTTAGTTAGTTGTGTTATATGGGAAAGCTATTGAGGCTAATATGTTGATCTCTTGATTTTGTATGGAGCCATCTTACTCATGTTACTTCCAGTAAAATTTCAGTTGATTCTTTTGGTCTTTTTGGGTCCCTTGTTTCATATGCAGATATGTTTGTCTCTTCTTTCCAATACTTCGTTTTTCTTATCGTACTGATTAAGACCTCCTCCACAATGCTCAATAGTAGCAGTAATGATTGGGCATCCTACTCTTGTTCTTGACTTTAAAACAATGCTTAGGTTTCTGCCAGATACTTTTATTTTCTTTTCCTACTTCTAAGAGTTTTTATTAGGAATTATCTGTTGAACGTTATCTAAAACAGTCAATAAAATATATCGCCAGCTGCATGCAAGACCCTAAGTTAGGTACTGTGGAAGAGTCAAAGGATTCTTAAACAGGGTAGAATTCCTTTCCTTGAAAGAGTTAACATCTTACTGGATAGATCAGATTTAAAGTAAAAAGGAATGAATAAGGATTTGGAAATAGTTGTAATGGATAATCATGATCCTGTTTTCTTTCAAAACAGATTTCTTCTCATAGAATTGCAAAAGAGGAAGATAGAAAAAGATGCAGAAGGTAAATATTGGTCTTTGAAAGCAGAATTTTATAACTAGAGGAGAACTTAGAGCTCATCTATTTCAGTTTCCTCACCAAAGGCAGGAAGAACGTTTAATTACCCTAATGGTTTACCCTAGTTTATTTATCAGCAGAATTAGCTCCCCAGCCCAAGCTGAGTTAGAACAGGACTGGCACACATTCATCTGCTCTCACTAGTCCTTTAAGGAAAGAGGGTGGACGGGGAGAGGTTTTGGTTGTACCTGTTCCTGCTGGGCTGATGCCTGGCTCCCAGGCATCAGGCCAGGCCAGAGGCCTTCTAGGAGGCTCTGGGGTAGGGAGGGCCACATGGTTGGGGATTTAGGGGCTGGCCTCACTCAAAGCTGACGAAAGGTAGAACATATGAGTCCCTCCTGGAAAGTGGCAAGAAAACTTCCCTTCTCATCCTACTGTTTTTCAGGCCCCTACTCTCTCTTCCCTTTATCCAAACCTCATAGAATTTTAACCGGGAGAAACTTTAGACACTAGTTTGTCTCTTCCTTTTGTAATAAGGAACTGGAGAAAGAGAAAGGGAAACTATCTTGCCCCATGGTCATACTGCTAGTGATTACCAAGAAGAAGATGGTCCCTTTCCACTGAGGACTTCTCCACTGATCACACACTGTGCTTGGGCTGTGAGCTACGTTTTATGTCACAGTCGAGTAGACACATACTATATGGACATAAGTAGTTTCTGAAACAAACTTATTGTGCACTGTGATTTTTTTCTCTTCTATTTGTATTCGAAAAGAGTATTTTGTGCTTCCCTGCTGGTCGTGGCCTTTAAACGGATTCCACAATTCACTGACACCTGAGTGACAGCCTGCAGAGTGAAAGTCAGAGAGCTATAGATGACTTTGCTCGTTGGGTTCAGGTGTTTACTTGGTGTGATTCAACTTATAGGATAGAGCAGCCAGGAAAATAAAATCGCCTTCTCCCCACACCCACACCCCCAGCAAATGCTGCATGTGCGACTAAGTCCGAAGCGGACTGGTGTGAAGCGCGTCTAAGGGAGTAACAAGTTTCTGCCCAGTGCCGTTGTGCAGTGTTTTCACTGCACGAGGGCAGTTGGCCAAGGGCAAAGAAAGGTGAACGGGGCTGAAAATCCTGCCTATGCTCCATGCTAAGCCACATAGAAATGTCTCTCCAGAGACACTTGGGGTCCATTTTGGACAGACACAGAGAACTTCTGGAAGGCCAGCATGCATGCAATGATTTTCATGATCCCGGGTCTGTGGTGGTTTTGCTCATTGTGATTATGGACTGAGGTCCCCATTTAGTCCTAATGAAAGCAGAGATAGCACATTGTGAGAGAGATGAAAAGTGACATGTAACACTAACTGTGTGTGTTTTCCTCCAAGGGGCTTTTTTTTGATTTCTGCTGCGTAAGAGAAGCTCAGGGGAAAGTGAGAGTCAGGTAGATGTGAGGAGGATAAAGTACTGTGGCCAGAGAAAGCAGGGGGGATGCAGAATTAATATTTCCCTTTCTGTGTTCTAGGAGGGCTTTTTCGGGAGAAGGCGGCCACTTTGGCTTAGGGATATGTATAGGCCTCTCAGCGCCACACGCAAGGAAAACAAAAGCTACACGACAGGGAGTCTTCTGATGAGGATGAGATATTTCTGCATCCCAGCAGGAGGCCCAAACTCGTCATCCAGAGCTCACTGAGGAGGCTGAATCTTTACCTCATCAAGAGGCCCCTGCTCAGCATCCACAGACCCCTGAGGACGTTGAATCTTTTTCACCCCAGGCAGAGGCCCAGGCTCAGCATGCAGAGCCCGCTGAAGAGGTAGAACCACCTCCACTTCTGCAGGAGGCTCCATCTCAGCCTTCAGAGGCCCCTGAGGAACTAGAAACTTCAAGTCCTCAAGAGGCCCTTGCCCGGCCTTTGGAGACACTTAAGGAGGTTGTAGTTCGACTAGAAGCACATCATGGGGTAAATGAAGCTCAGCAGTCACACTTGTACAATGTCACTGTTAAATCTCTGGCTCTGGCACTTCCCATAAATCCACAGGTCACTAAAGAGGCTGAACCTTCTCCAGTCCAGCAGAAGACCCCATCGCAGCCTCCAGAGCTCATTAGGGAAGTTGTAGCTCAGTCTCCATTGTATCCCGAGGTGACAGTTCCAGCACAGAGCAGGATCATGCTGAGCATCCAACATCACCCAGTATCAAGAGCAGTGGTTCTCAACCAGGGTGATTTTGCACACAGGTGACATTTGGTAGTGTCTGGCGACAGTTTTGCTTGTCAGAACTGTATATGCTGCTGGCATCTAGTGGACAGAGACCAGAGATGCTACTAAACATCCAACAGTGTACAGGAGAGCCTCCCACAGCAAAGAATTATCCAGCCCAAAGTGTCAATAGTGCTGCCTAGCTAGGGAAATAAAGATGACTTAACACAAGTATTTAATGAGCATTTAGTATTTTGTATCTAATGCACCACATATATAATCATGAAAGTATAAATCATAATATCTCCCACAGTGAGATTTCTTTAGTGTATGGAGGGAGTAGTGATGTTATGTTTCATCATATATAAATTAGAATTATTGCCAAAGGATAAATGTTCTGAAAGAATATCTGTTTTTCTAATTCTTTTGCTTGTGTCTTTTTTTGTAGAAATCTTGGTTGCAATTTACTCCCAGAACTGAGCTTTGGAACGTTTCAGGCCTGGCATGGAATGCAGTTTTTACACAAGTTGTAAGTGAAATAGAAGATGAATACATGTAAACAACTGTGTGTAAAAACAATCATGCAGTTATTGGTTAGCTGGGTGTAAGTAAGCCCAGTATGAATTCTGGAAAGTATGTCTTGAGAGCCATTTATTTTTTTTTTTTCAAATGAGGAAACTAAGGTACAAAGAGGCCAAGAGACTTGTTTAACTCATATATATGAAAGGCTCTACTTTCCATAGTACTGATCTTTGGCATGGTCAATTAAAGGCCCCGAACCAAAACACTCAGATTAGCATTGTCATGGAATCCCACTCCATGGATGCCTCTCCAATATGCGAATGGTCCAGGCACTTCCACTTTTGAATTTCACTTTGATTCCTTTTCATGTGCAAAGTTCCTAACTGCTTAAAATGTATGCAACACAGAGCTGCAGAGAACTAAGTTTAGCAGGGTGTGGTTCAGTGGGTGTGGGTGCTTCCCCAACCATCATTAGCTCTTTTAAATGGTAAAGCAGAAAGAATTCCTGAACACCCACCACAGGGCTCTCCCCAGCCACCCAGAACATTATTTTTCAAAAAAGCATATATTGCTGAAGTGAATTATCTGTGGCCAATAGGAACCTTTGAGGTATGGAAAAAGACGTCGTTTGTGTTCAGCTGTAGTGTGAAAAATATAAAGAAAAGACTTTGCTGCGGCCTAATTCAATATATTTTCTTTGCTGACTACTCTTCAATAAGAAGTGTGGGTTTTACACCCCTTCAGCTCAAAACTTCTCTGATTTCTCATGACACAAGGAAATGATAGTGGGTACGTTCAATGGCCCGAAGGCGATTTTAGACTCAAGGTAAAGAGCTCTTCTACACCTGGCTTTGGAAAAGACTCTCTTACCTGTCTTATGGTTCAGAAATCCAGTTTCACACAGTTCCCACATTTTGGGTTAATGAAGGTGTTGAGGCTGTGTCTGGAGCTGGATTAACAATTCCTGCAGATGCCTATCTTTAGCGGCCTCCTTCCTTTCCCTTGTTAGTTTGCTGACGCCTACCTTGGGGAGAGAGCACCAAGGGTCGGTTTTTCTTTTGTTAGCACACCGGAGAGCAGGCTCGTGAGGTCCCTTCACCAGGAGGTTTTAGTAGCGTCAGTACAACGTCTTAAACTCACCACCTTTCCTAAACATCCTAGAACACCAAGAGTTCCTTATAAGAATCAGAGTTTCACTAGAGTTATGTAGGCAACACAGGACAATACATTGTGGAAATAAATAAATAAATCACAGTTTAAAAATTAATGAATTCATTCCAAAACATTCACTGAGTGCCTTGCCCACTGTCTGTGAACACTGTACTAAGTGCTGGGGATACAAAGACGCATAGGGCAGGGACTTTGTCCTCAAGAAGCTTTCATACTGGAAGGAGAAATATGGATGTTGATTGGAAAACATATATGAGAGCCATTCTAGCATCTATGCAGCAGGGTAACAAGGTGAGGGAGGGGGGTGATGAAGTAGCAAATGGGTGGTAGGTTAGAAAAGATTTGTAATGGAAGAGGCACCAACTTGTTCCTTTGGAATTTGTGCTCCTCTTAAATGACAGAAAAAGGTAGTGAAAGAATCAGAGCTATCTGGTGTTGTAAATAAATTAGTACTGTACTCCGAAAACTCATTCACAGTTACTTTCAAAAGATTGTCACAGTATAGTAAGTCTTTGTTTCGGACTAAGTCTTTCTAATAGACAAAGCTAATTTGCTTCAGGATACATTTGCCATGGTGAGATACAAACTTTATTGCATCTCTTACCAAAGGCAAGCCACCAAGGGAAGATGCCACCCTCGAGTTAAATCATTTTACTACCTATAATGACATATTACTGGGGTGTTTATAAGTTGCCTGCATTAAATAAGTTTGGAAAAGGGCCTCAGCTGAGGTGGACTTATCATGAATTCAATGAACCTTAGGCTTCAGGGCTCCTCACTTGCATAGGTCCCTTCCAAAGTCTTGAGAGGGGTCCTAGCGATGTTTCTATTTATAACTTTGCATATTTTTATTAGATAGGATTTCCCAAAGTAGATGAGGTTCAGGCCCCACAAAACCTTGATTCATCACCGGGTGTCAGGTAATTATAAGTCAAGAGGTTTCTTGAATGAAGCCTCTATGTTATTGAGAAATATCAGGTGAAGTAGTTAGCAGCGTGGTAGTCTATTTTAAATCCGAAATCTACCTCAAAGATGAGCCAAGAGCTTATTAAATTATAAAGTACCACTTTTTGAATGGTGGTAGTAATCATATCTCTTTCAGATAAAATCAGGAATGAAATATACTATGGAAAACCGGCAGTGGTTGATAATCCTAAATGTTAAGTATGCTTTTTTCTCTGACTGTAAAGTGTTTCTCCTTCATTCACCTATGCACGTCCAGACTGATGGCTTATTTTTAAAAATTCTTTTAGTCACTTCATTGGATCTAACAATACAAGCTCCATGATTTTAGAAACTGAAGGACTCTACAATGTAGAAAGGCTATATAACTTAACCAGACAGAGCACATTCACATGCTGGCTTGTCCGTGGTACATCAATATTGTACCAAGAACATAAGCACGAAGAGAGAATAAGAGGAAAATCAAAGCCTTATCCCTATTGAATTATTTACCCCATTGTTGAGAATATCAGTGCGGGAGGTGTGGCCACACTATGAAGGCAAATTGAGCTGCGGTCACAGAGCCGCCCTAATGCTCCCCCAGTCAGCTAGCATTGGTTTCCTTTACATAGCTATGTACACACAAAAGCTTACACACTTGAGGGTGTTGTCCTCACTTTTTGCTATGTACTAGAATCCTGGCAGCTTCTCAGATTTAGAAAGGCATAAACACTAAAAGCAAAAATAACTTGGGTCTGCCCTTTGGGGTGATTCAGGGTGGCTGTTTTATTTGTAATAGTTCAAAATTTTGAGATTGTCACACCTAGCAACTACTATACTTTTCTTCTCCCCACTGCATCTTATTCTTCCCACCTGTAGTATTTTCTCCCATTCCATAGGTTTATTCACTTTCTTGAAAGTGTCCTTTGAAGCACAAACTTTTTAGTTTTTATAAAATCCAATTCATCTATTTTTCCTTTGGTTGTTTGTGCTTCTGGTATCATATCTAAGAAACTGTTGTCTAAAGCAAGGTCATAAAGATTTACTCCTGTGTTTTCTTCTAAGAGTTTTATAGCCTTAGTGCTGACATTTGGATATTTGATCCATTTGGAGTTAATTTTCATATATGGTGTGAAGCTTCATTATTTTGTGTGTGGATGTACAGTTGTCCCAGCATCATTTGAAAAGACTGTTCTTTCCACATTGAATTGTTTTGGCACCCTTGTTGAAAATCAATAGACCATAAATATGAGGGTTTATTTCTATATTGTCAATTCTGTTCCATTGATTTACATGTCTGTTCTTATTCCAGTACCACACTGTGATTGCAGTAGCTTTGAACTGAGTTTTGAAACCAGGATGTGTGAGTCCTCCCACTTCGTTCTTTACCGACATTGTTTTGGTTATTCTGTTTCCTTGAATTGCCATAGGAATTTTAGAAACAGCTTGGCAATTTCTGGAAAGAAGTCAGCTGGGATTTTGATAGGAATTGCAATGGAACCATAGGTCGATTTGGGAAGTAGTGAAACTTTAATAAGATTATCTTCCAGTCCATGAATCCAGCATGTCTTTATACTTATTTAGATCTTCTTCAATTTCTTTCAACAGTTTTGTACTTTTCAGTGTGAATCTTGCACTTACTTGGTAAAATTTTCCCCTAAGTATTATATTTGTTTTGATGCTGTTCCACATGGAATTGTTTTCTAAATTCCATTTTTCGATTACTCATTGCTGGTGTGGAGAAATAATGTTGATCTTATATCCTACAACCTTGCTGAAGTCATTTATTAATGCTAACAGTTATTCTCCTAGATGCCCAGGAATATGTCTTGTGGTCTTCCAGTTTCCCAGGAATACATTGGAATATTGCAAAGTGTCTGTGGACATCTCATTCCTCAGCTTTTCTTTTAAAGCTTTGCGGTTGGGTTGTTTTTTGCCCCAAACTGTTATCCATTGCCTCATGCCACCGCCATGTTAAAATATTTGCTTGAAAATGTTTTCCAGAAATGCCACCTGAGCAGAGGCTTTTCTCACTAGACAGCCCTCAGTCAGGTCAAAGGCAAGCCTTTCAAGTGAGGTCTTCCAGGGGACCACCAGACATGTACAACAATGACAGTTCTTTGGGGATGAGGCTTTGAAGGACCTCCCAGTCCATGCTGCTCGTTCTGGTACCAGGGATGTGGGCTGTTTTTCAAGGCTACCACTGGCATGGAGACCAAAGGTCGAGGGCAAGTTCAAGCAACACAGATCTCGTTGTTCTTACAGAAATTAATTTGTTTTCCTTGAATAACTTGCTCCCCCATTTGCTGCCAGCGTGTTGGTTAAATTCCCAGAGTTCAGAAGACGTTGATTCTGACCATTTTTGCCAGTTTTGTTGTTGTTGTTATTGTTGCTTCCATGCGGGGATGAATTTTCAGATGTCCTTCCTCCATCATTTTTACTGATTTTCCTGCAATTTTTTAAAAAAAAATCTATAAAGTCTCAATGGCCATAGGCTAATTAAATATTTATCACGAGAGATGATTAAGGAAAAAATAAATAAAAAGAGAAATAAATAAATAAATAAAAAGAGAAAATATAGTTCTCATAGAGGCTTTCCCAGATGGGTAGATGAAGTTTGAAAAGGTATTTCTATATTTAGTGCTGTCAAAATTAAGGTTAAAGTAACAGATGTTTCAAAAAGAAAAAAACCCTTTTTTTTCATTCAGGTTAAACACAGGCTTTAGAGTCAGAACTGAGTACCAACTCCAGCTCTGCTTCTTACGAGCTTGATGACTTAAGACAAGTTATGTAACTTCTCTGTGCCTCAGTTTCCTCATTTGTACAATTGTGTAATATATATATCACATAAGGTTACTGTGAGGATGAAATGTTAAATGCTGATCACATATGCATGGCAACCCAAAAGATATTAGTTTTGATAATTATCTTTATAATATTCTGTAAAAGTACACTAATAATTCTTGAGTAGAGTTAACCTAAAGTCAGATATTCTCTTCTTTCTTCCTGTTTCTTTTCTGTTTTTTTTTCCCCCTTATTTGTTTTAAAGAACTAAGGGGGAAAAAAAGAAAGAAAGAAAGAACTATGAAGAAAATCTATTCCAACATTTTGGAATAAAATTTTGTTCCCCAAAATTAATTTGTTTATTTTATTGATATATAAACAAAATGTTATTTATTTATTCAGCAAACATTTATTAAATGCCTAGTAACTATTAGGCACTATGTCAGGCACAGGAATAATAATGACAATAAAGTGTGGTCCCTGCTCTCAAGTTGCTGACAATCTAGGAGAGTGACAAGTAAACAGTTGATTACATACACAGTAACAAAGGCTATGGCACCAGGATACACACGGGACTATGTGATGGGAGTATGGCTTTCACCAGTTCCTCTTGGATTTCTCTCTTCTTTGGCTCCAGAACCAAGGAATTAGCCTTATTTTTGTCTTTAGCTGGGTAGTTTAAATCATGAAATTTTTCAAACTTTGTAGAGATGAAAGAAAAACACCTTGAATTATGGAGGACACTAGAAACAGTACTTTTTTACAGAGCAAGGGCTTCCTACCAGCATAGTCACTTCGAGGGTTTTTAACGTGAAAAGTACTTTGGCATATTTTTTCTTTGCTAGCCACTTTTTTTCTATTTTATTGTTTGTTTGTTTGTTTCTCTTCTCCACTTTATCATCTAGAGACCTGGGTAGTTCCCAGTGAAAGAGTGTTTTACAGATTCTAAGGGAGATTTATAGGTAAAGACAGAAAATGATTTTTTTTAACCTTCAAGTTCCATACGCAAAAAAAATGACTATAAACTTTCATGGAAGTAATTGAAAATGCAGATAATTTTAATTCCATTCCATTTTTCAGAATTCTCAATCGTAATCCTTTGCCAACAGTGGAAGATTCTTGTCTTTTTAAAGTGCCAGCATTAAACTCTTTGTAAGTATTGTAACAGTTTCATGGCTCATGAGATAATTTCTGCTCCTTTTGACTTTCGTCAAAAATTGAGTACTTTGGCTAAACAGTCATAATTTAGATTTTAACTGGGTTATTGAAAATAAGAGTTATTGGCAAAGAAAAGGATTAAGAAAGAATATATATGGGTAAGAGAGCCAGCAGAGGATGAGAACAGTGTTGAAGAACACATATAGGTATGGAACATGAAGATGCATATAGGAATAGTATTTATCCAAGAAAGCAAAAAGGAATAAGGGGTACATTATTTTTTTAAAAAAGAGTGATCAAAAGAGGTAGACGCAATTGAAAATGAGAAGTGAGGCTAATAGAAAATGATTGTACTGTTCAGCACCAAGGTCATTAATTTGATGATGCAAATTTAAATTTCTTCCAAAAGAGCTCTTTGGAATTATCATCTATGGCAAGTAAGAAGCCAAAGTGGAAGTAATCCCATGTTACGTATCTTTTTCAGTTTAGAAATTTTGTCTTTGGGTTTTATATCATGCATGTTTGGGCTTCTCCTTCAGAGACATGGGGACAGCACAAGTGTCACTTACAGCAATTGAAAGCATCCTCATGATGACCCTTGAATTGGAAACACTGTAAGTTGATTTTTCTTACATTGATTTTCACTCAATTGTATTTTTAGGTTTGTTTGATTATCTTCTTAAGTCAGGTTTATTTATGTATAATTTTCATTTAACAAACTTCACTCTTTTTAAATATACAGTGTGATGTGTTTTGACAAACGTATAGTTCTGTAGCCACCACCACATTTGAGGTCAAGAAAACTTCTGCACTCCCAAGAGACCCCCCATGTCCCTCTGTAGTCAATCCATCCTCCTGTCACTACCAGCCCCTGGCAACCACCAATCTGATTTTTGTCCGTATAATGTTGCCTTTTCCAGAATATTTGATAAATGAAATCATGTGGTATGTAGCTTTTTGTTTTTGGCTTCTTTCACTTAGCCAGTCTCTTTGGAGATTCATCTGTTTTGTTGCACCTGTCAGTAGCTCATTCCTTTTGAGCGCTGAGCAGTATTCTAGTTGTGTGGATACGCAGTCATCGTTTGATGCACATTTGAGTTTCTTCTTGTTTTTTGGCTATTATGAACAAAGCCTCTGAAAACACTCACATGTGTGTGTGAACATATGTCTTGTGTGAGCATATGTTTTCATTTCTTTGGGGTAAAATACCTCAGGGTGGGATTGCTTCATCATATGCTAAGTGCCTATTGAACTTTTTAAGAAACTGCTGAACTGTTTTCTAAAGTGCCTGTGCCATGTTGCTTTCCCACAAGCAGTCTATGAGAGTTGCAGATGCTCTACCTCTTCACCTGATCCTTATATTTGTTTTTAAAAAAATTTAGCCTTTCTAGTAGGTGTGTAGTTGAATCTCGTGGTTTTTGCCACATTTTGCATTTCTGTAATAGCTGATGATGTTGAGTGTCTATTCATGTGCAAATATCCTTTTAAATGAAGTGTCTGTTCAAATCCATTTTTTAATTGGATATTTGCATTGAGATTTAACAGTGCTTTATATAAAAAGCAATGGAAATAGTCCTTGCTCTCAGGTATGTGTTTAGTAAATATCTTCTCCCAGATTGTGACTTATCTTCATTATATTAAAGTGTCTCTGAAAACTAGAAGTGTTAAATTTTTGATGAACTCTAATTTAGCAATTTTTCTTAATTTTTCATATTTATTTAATTTATTTATTTGGTTGTGCTGGGTCTTAGTTGCGGCAGATGGGCCCCTTAGTTGCGGCTCATGGGCTTCTTAGATCTGGCATGCGAACTCATAGTTGAGGCATGCATGTGGGACCTAGTTCCCTGACCAGGGATCGAACCCGGGCCCCCAGCATTGGGAACTTGGAGTCTTAACCACCACGGAAGTCCCTTAGCAATTTTTCTTAGATGGTTTTTGCTTTTTTGTGTCTTAATCTAAGAAATCTTTCTCTGAGACCCCACTGTCTAACCCCAAATCACAAAGATTTTCTCCTACGTATTCTTCCAGACGTTGTATAGCTCCATTTAGGTCTATGATTCATTTTGAGTTAATTTTCATATACGTTGTGAGGGAAGGGTCAAGTTTTATTTTTTTGCAGTTTAAAAAACTATTTCTGTAGGACCCTATTGTGACAGTTTATTACACAACGTACTGCACCTTAAACTGTGCCATCCCCCCTCCCATATGGCAAGCTAATAGAAACATTCTGTTACCACAAGGCTAGTTGAGGGGATTGCGTGAGATTAGTATGCGGAAACGGCCCTGCATTTAGCAGTCTGTTCCAACCGTCTTTGTCAGGTCACCTGACAAATGACTGTCTTCACCGTGCCGTCACGCATTGGTCACTGCTCTAGCCTCATCTTCCTCAGCGTCCCACAGCATCAGCCACAATTGCGATCCCTCTCTTGTCAGCTACATGCCCTCCTCTCTGGATATTAAAAATTATTTCCCTGTTTAACGACAATACTGTTAATACACAATATTGAAGACATTAAATTCTTACACAATAATATTACCTAATAAAGTGTTGCTATTCAAATTTCCCCCATTGTCTCTCTTATATAATATCATTTCTTTTAACAGCTTTTTGAGGTACAATTGACATGCAGTAATCTGTGTTCACACACTCACATACATACACACCATGAAGACATCACGAAAATCAAAATGTCCATCACCTCAGAAAGTTTCTTAATGTCTCTTTGTAATCCTTCCCATCGTTCCTTGCACTTCCCAATCGCCATGCAACCATTGATCTGCTTTCTGTTTGCATTTTCTAGAATTTTATATAAATGGAATCATACAGTGTATACTTTTTTCTAACTGGCTTCTAACTCAGCATAATTATTTTAATCTTCATCCATATTGTTGTATATATCAGTAATTCATTTCTGTTTATTGCTGAATAGCATTCCTTTATATGGATGTACCACCATTTATGTATTGACCATTGATGGACATTTGAGTTGTTTGAGTCTTTGTCTATTACAGATAAAGTTGCTATGACTATTTGTGTACAAGTCTTGTATGGATGTTTACTTCCATTTCTCCTGGGTAAATGCCTGCCTGTAGAATGGCTGCATCATTGGTAAGTGTATGTTTAAGTTTTTTAAAAATACCTATTTTCCATAGTGGTTTGATCATTTTACATCTCTACCAGCAGTGTATGCGAGCTGCATTTTCTTCACGTTGTGGCCAACATTTGCTATGCTCAGTATTTTTAATTTTAGATAGTTTAATAGGTGTGTAGTTGTATCTCACTGTAGCATCCCTAATGATTAATCATGTCAAACATCTTTTCATATGCTTATTTTCCATCTGTATATCTTTGAATCTTTTATTTATATTTTTCTGGAGTTCTGAGAGTTCTTTATATATTCTGGAAATTAGTCCTTTATCCAATAGGTAAGTTGCTAGGTATTTTCTCCCATTCTGTGACTCATCTTTTCGTTCTCTCAGGAGTGTCTTTTGCAGGGCAGAAATTCTTAATTTCGATGGTGTCTAATTTATCTGTTTTTTTTCTTTTATGCATTATGCTTTTGGTGTTGTATCTAAGAAATCTTGCCGAACTCAAGGTCATAAAATTTTTCACCTGTTTTGTTCTAGATGTTTTATAGTTTTATGTTTTACATTTAGATCTTTGAACCAATTTGAGTTCATTTCTGTATATGGTTTAGATGGAAGTTCCTTTTTTTTTCCTTTTTGCACCTGGATATTCAGTTGTTCCAGCATCATTTGTTGAAAAGACTATCATTTCTCCACTGAAATGCCTTTGAACCTGACAGTCAGTTCTCCCCCTCTCTCTACTTCAGAACTTTGTATTCTGTTCCTTTGGTCTTTTTGTCTCTCTTTACACTACTATCACAATGTCTTGAAGGTGTAGCTTCATAATCCTTGAAATCAGTTACTGTTAGTTCTTCAACTTTGTTCTTTCTCAAAGTTGTTTTAGTGATTCTAAATTTTATTTCCATATGAATTTTAGAATTAGCTTGTCAATGTCTATAGAAAAGCCTACTGGGGTTTTGATGTATAAATCGATTTGGGGAGAATTGATGTCTCAACAATATTGAATCTTCTGATCCATGGATACTTTATATCTCTCCATTTAGTTAGGTCTTTCTTAATTTCCCCCGGCAATATTTTACAGTTTTCAGGGTGCAAGTCTTTTGTCAGACTTATTCTAAGTATTTTATATGTTTGATTCTTTTATAAGTAGCATTTTAAAACTTTGATCTCTGATTGTTTGTTGAGACAAATTCATCTTTTTGTATGTGGATCTTGTACCCTGCAAACTTGATAAACTCATTTATTAGTTCCAGTAGCATTTTCGTAGCTTCTATCAGGTTTTCTACATAATCATGTTATCTGCAAATAAAGATAGTTTTACTTCTTCCTTTGCATTCTGAATATCTCTTTTCTTTTTGTTGCCCTATTGCACTGGCTAGAACCTTCAGTGCAAGGTCAAATAGAAGCAATGAGAGCAGATATCCTTGCCTTGTTCCTGATCCTGGTGAGAAAGTACTTTGTCCTTCACCATTAAGTATGATGTTAGGTTTTTTGTAGAAGTCATTTATCAAGTTGAGGAAGTCTCCTTCCATTCCTAGTCTACTGAGGGCTGTTTTTTTTTTCTTTAATCAGGAATGTATGTTAGATGTTTTCATTCTTTTCCTGCATCCATTGCAGTGATTATATGATTTTTCCCTTCTTTTCTTAATTTGTTTATTTATTTTTGGTTGAATTGGGTTTTCATTGTTGTATGTATCCAGTATTCTTAATCTTTTATGTAGATCCATATTCCAATCTGGTGTCATTTTCCTTCTGCTTAAAAATACTTCTTTTAACATTTCTTATTGTGAAAGTCTACTAGCAATGAATTCTTTCAGCTTCTGTATGTCTGAGATAGTCTTTATTTTGCTTTTGTTTTGACAGATGTGGGTATAAAATTCTAGCTTGATAGAATTCAATTCACTACTTTAAAGATGTTATTCCACTGAGTTCTCGTTTATGATTTTTCAAGCAAGAATTCTGCTGTCATTGTTATCTTTGTTCCTCTGTACGTAGTGTATAATTTTTTCCTCTGGCTCCTTTTAAATTCTTCTCTTTATTGCTGGTTTAGAGCAATTCGATTATTTTCTGTGCCTTGGTGTAGTTCTGTCCATGTTTCTTCTGCTTAAAGTTCATTGATCTTCTTGACTTTGTGGGTTTATAGTGTTTACCAAGTTGGAAAAATTTTGGCTATGATTTCTTCAAATTTTTATATTTCTCCTCTCCTTCATGGACTCTAAGTACACATGTATTAGGCCACTTGAAGTTGTTGCACAAGTCACTGAGGCTCTATTCATTTTGTTGTTGTTTTGTTACTCCTTTTGTTTCATTTTGGATAGTTTCTGTTGCTATGCCTTAATGTTCACTGACCTTCTGCCGTGTCTAATTAGCCTTTAACCTCCTGCAATATCTTTTTCATTTAGACATTGTTTTTAATCTCTAGAAGCTCAATTTAGGTCTGTTTTACATTTTGCATGCCTGTACTTAACATTTTCAGGGTTTAGTCTGGGTGTTTTAACATATGAAATACAGTTATAATAACTTTTCTTCATGTATAATAACTTTTTAAAAGTTCTTTCCTGCCCATTCTAACATCTGTATCGATTATGGGTTATTGTTGATTGATTGCCTTTTCTCCTCAGTATGGGTCATATTTTCCTACTTCTTTGCATGCTTGCATGCAATTTTTCATATGATCCCAGATATTGTGAGTTTTAGTTTATTGTGTGTTATGTATATTTTTATTCCTGTAAAATGCCTGGGCTTTGTTTTGGGTGAAATTAGGTTACTCAAAACACTTTTATTCTTTTAGGTCTAGCTTTTAAGGTTCGTTGGGTAGGAGTCCAAGTAGCCTTTAGTCTGGAGCTCATCATTTGCAACTACTGAGACAAGTCCTTTCTGCGTATCATGAGGTTTTCCAGTCTGACTTGTAGGAACAGGTACTATTCCTACAACCCTGTGTGATATCCAGTTGTTCTTCTTATTAATCCTTTCATGTGGTTCTTTTCCTGGCATCAAGTTATTCCTCACACAAATGTACTGACCCATACTTTGTTGAATTCTCAAGAGCTCCCTCTGCATATCTCCAGAGTTCTTTGTCTGTGCACTTCTTTTCTCTCTGATACTCTGCTTTGTGAACTCTAGTTACCTTGGTTTTCCCAGACTCTTCTCTCCATTTCGTCTGTCAGGGAGCCCACTAGTCTCTGTCTGGACTTCTCTTCCCTGTACCATGACGTGGATACTCTCTCAGAGAAGTAAGGGCAATTATAGGGATCACTTCATTTATTTCCCATCTCCTCGGGAATCACTGAAATGTATTGCCTGAGGTTCCGTTTCTTGAAGACTGTTGTTTCATAGGTTCCATCTGATTTTTTCCTTGTTTCAGCTGGGAGGTTAAGTTGGCCCTTGTACTTCATCTTGGCCAGAAGCCAATAACATTCTTTAAGTCTGTTTTGTTTTGATACAGGATCCAATTAAAGATGAGGCATTGCATGTCATGTCTGTGTTTCGGTTAACCTAGAATTTTTCCCTACTATCTTTTTTTGGTCTTTTATGACATTGGCTTTTTTGAAGAGTCTAAGCCAGTTGTCTTGTAAATTGCCCCACAATCTGTATTTGTCTGTTTCCTCATTAGATTCAAAGTAAACATTTTGGGGAAGAATACTATATAGGTGATGTATTCTTCATACTTCATCCCTTGAGGTGGCCCAGTGCTAAGTTTGATCACTTGATTAAGGTGGTCTATTCCATATCTCTCCATTGTAAAGTTATTTTTCCCCTTGGTAATTGATAAATAATATGTGGGGTGATCCTTGGGATCAGTGAAGATCCTACTTTCAAACAACTCTTCACCCAACTGTGCATCAATGATAATCCTTGTCTGAATCGGTTATTACATTGATAGTTGCAAAATAACACTTTCCTAATTCTATCCTTCCTTTTGCATTTATTAGCTGACATTATTCTATAAAGAAGAGCTCCCCCACTTTTCATTTGGAGTATCATTATGAACTCATGTGCTTTTTTTTCAATTAACTGTGTTATACCTTATTATAATGATAATGTTATTCTTTGGAATGTTCCTTTTGTCCAGATTTGGTCAATGCGATCTCTGTTATTGTTTAGCCACATGATGCTTTTTTATTACTAGAATAATTTCTAATATATTACTCCTCACAAATAGGAACTGAGAAAGTGACTCCAGAATGTGCGGTCTTATTCATACTCTTCTTAGAAGTCTGCCTTCTTCGGGTGTACTCTCAACCCAAAGTGAGGCTTTCGGGTTGGAAGGAGATACTTCTGAATTAAACTGCAGTTCAATGTCACCCAATTCTAATCCCTATTCCCTTTTTTCTAGGCATATCATACCTACTGCCATCCTAATCCTTCTGTTGGGCACCTCTCTCCTCCTCGATATTTATTTCCAACAGTCAAGGGCAGCAATTGGCCAACCGGCCCCTATCCAGTTCTATAGTCCATATGCCCCAAGAACTCCTTTTTGCACTGGTCTGTGGTGGCCTTGGCCTACCTCTTCTACCTACTCAGGTAACTCTTTTACCACGAATTTAATGACCTGTGTTTCCATTTATAGGATCTTACCCAGCCGGAGGGCCTGCTGCCTCTGCCAATTTAAAAATACTATTGAGGTTGTCTGTGAGACAGTCAAGCTGCGTTGTGACAGTGAACGCCTGAGGGACGTCACACGTTGTGGTGAGTCTCAATTGCGGGATAATACATTTTTAATTTTTAACTTAATTTTTTATTTTTAATCAAGGATGATACATTTTAAAACTAATGATGTAATTACATTATTTTAATACATTCATTCAGAGTTCCAGCTCCCTAAATTTCTAAGAATTACCCCCTTGCTAAAAATCAGATTCTTGGTTACATTATTAAGCTAAGAATAGCTCAGTTACATTATTAGCTTCATAATGTAACTGATCTGCATATGTAAAGGAACCAGAGAAAGGAATGGAAGGGGGAAGGGAATTCACATTAATGGCCACATATCCTATGCTGCCCTCTGTGCAAATGAGAACTTATTCACATAGTACATCACAGTTTGTAAACTGATTTTATATACATTAGGTCTCAAGTACCCTTTGTCTTATAAGACAGGTGTAAATATAGTTTTGTTTATTTTGTTTGTTTCTGCAATTTTATGAAGAGTACAAGTGATGCTGTTTTAGGTCCTATCTGGAGCCTGAGAGTTTCTGGTTCCATAAGCAGAAGCTGCTACCAAGCCCTTCTAATGCATGGGAGAGCTAGTTATTTCTTTGACTGTCCAGCTCTGAACTTGCTCTGAATCGCAAGTTTTTCTATCCACAAAACACTCAGGGGCTTTCAACTATTTTTCTATATATTAGATTTATGGGCACTAACTTGATGACTTCCAAAATGTGCTTTCATGCCCAGGTAGCTTGAATACAGGTCTCTTTCAGTGATCTAGAGCACATCATAAATAATAACACTTTGCCACTTATATAAAGACAAAATGGCTGATTTTTCAACACAGTTTTTTTTTTTTTTTTTCCTTTGGCCACAAAGCTGGTGGGATCGTAGTTCTCCCACGAGGGATTGAACCCGGGCCACAGCAGGGAAAGTGCCGGGTCCTAACCACTAGACCACCTGGGAACTCCCCCAAACATTTTTTTTTACTAATTATATTACTCCCTTCTCCCCCAGAAGTGGGCAGAAAAGGCATTTTTACTCTCCTTTTACCGGTGAGGAAAAACAAGATCAGAGGTGTTAAGTGCTATGAACCTAGTGCCCCGATCTCCTGTCCCCAGTTTGGGGCTCTCAGCTAGCCTCTGCTCCTCCTTTCTCATGACCCTTCCCTCCTCCTTTGACCCTCACCAAAAATACTTTCAATCCTTTTGGAAGACAAGCCCAGCTACACAATGGTACACATTACCTTCACACAGTCAGAAGATTTGGATGGTTCCCCAAGTAGAGCTGGAAATATTAGAAGTAAAATGAATTGAAAGCAAAGTAGCCATCTGACAGAAGTTGCTTTTTCCCGTCTACATTTTAGGGCCTCAAGTATTATTCCATTGATTTGTTGAACATTCCACATGGGCATACAATCTGGCAAATCTCTTAACTTATACCCGAGATCCCTGCCCAAATTTTAGCAAAGAGCCAGGGCGGACATAGTGTTTTTTTCTGTATAGAGCCTTCTGTTATGGGGACTGGGATATATAGAAGCAGGGACTAAACAAAGGACTCAGTGGGTAGTTGGAGTAGGACATGTCCAGATGACGACCTGTTAGCGGCGGTTGTTGTCGTGGAGATCTGTGATAGCAGCAAGAACACAAGCACACTGAAGAGGTGGAGAGAGGAAGCCTCACACTCCTGTGCCTTTGAGGCAGGACAGGATGGGGTATATGAATGTGAGGAGTCACAGTAGGTCTGCAGAGAGTCCAGCTGATTAGGGGAATATTTGTCTTCCAGCCTTGGCTTTTCTTGAGTACTGGCCCCTGGGCACCAGTGGAGTAATCCTGAATATAGTTCCTATGTTTCACGCTACAGAATTTTCTGAGTAGATAGCCCCTTTTTCAAGAGAGACCTTTTTCACATTTTGTTGTTGCCAGTCATAGGCTTAAGTGTGGGTTTCTTTTTCTCCTAAGTAGCACTCAAACTTTGACTGATTCCTCATTTCTTTGGCTGTGGACTGACAAAAGGCTGTCCCATCAGTCTTCAGTGATGAAAAACAGTCCCTTCTCTTTTGACAGATGAAGAAACATCTATAGAGAATGCAGGAGGATCGTTGATGAAGTTGTTACAAGCCCAGCAGAAGAACAACAGCACCGAGCTGACTATTGAGTCAGAGAGGATGTCCTCACATAACAGTGCTGTCAGCTTGTCAGGCTTCATGAATGAGCAGCTGGACTTTCATAATAAAAGTGATATTATCAGTACACTAAATTACATACTGCCTTATATCTCAGAGGGAAATCTAGGAGATGTGGAATCAACATTATTACCATTCATTCAACTTCTTTTTTCAAATAAACAAGATGGACATATGCCGCTGGGCCTTTTGAAAAACAATACAAGGAGCCTTTCTGTTAAACCTGTACCCAACAATTCAACTAATAAAAACAAATTGAGGGAACTCCATTTTGTGGAAAATTTGTTAGATGCAGAAACTCAAGAAAAAATTGATGAGGTTAAAAAGGAAGAAAAACCTGCCACGCATACGCGTTCCAACCTTTTAAGTGCCATGTTTACACGCTACATCTTTCAAAAGAAATTAGAAACTGCCCAACCACAGAAAGACAGCCTAGCAAAGATTGAGAGTACAGAGGAAAAGCTGCTGAGAGTGAACAAGGTCCTCAAGGGGCATACAGAAAATGCACCTCAAAGCAGTGGGAGATGAGAGCGTCAGGAGGGAACAGAATGCCCAGCCATCTGTGGCGAGCACTGCCAAAGAATGAAAGCTCAGGAGGCCATCCCCAAGAAAGCTGAAACAGCTTCTCGTGGTGCAGAGGCCCAGGAAGCTGGTGGGAAAGTCCTCCAATGCAGAGTCTTCATTCCTAAAGGAACACAAGGCCGCAGGCTCCTCTTCCCTGAAACCGTACTTCAAGGGCAGGCCTTGTGCCTCCATCCCGCCAAAATCCCCATCTGAGGTTAAAAGCCAATCAAAAGACTTATCCAACGCTATTCATGTTTTCGAAGATGCAAAGGCAAGAGTTAGAAATATTAAGGACTTCGAATTAATCTCACATTCTGGAAAAAAAATACATCTTCCATAAAATTAGGTCTCATCGGGTCCACAGAAAACCCAAAGTTAAAAGGAGTCGAGGGGCTTCCCTGGTGGCACAGTGGTTGGGAGTCTGCCTGCCGATGCAGGAGACACGGGTTCGTGTCCTGGTCCGGGAAGATCCCACATGCCGTGGAGCGGCTGGGCCCATGAGCCATGGCCGCTGAGCCTGCGCGTCTGGAGCCTGTGCTCCGCAACGGGAGAGGCCACAACGGTGAGAGGCCTGTGTACCGCAAAAAAAAAAAAAAAAAAAAAAAAAAAAAAGGTAGTCGAAAGTTCAGAAAGAAAAGTTCACTTGATAGAATGATGCTTGCAAGCCCTCCGTTCTCTGTCGTGAGGAGTCTCATAAATTCCCCTCCACGAGAGGCTGTTTCGTCTTCAGGAGAAGTGACTTCTCAGGAAAATCCTTTTCCAGAATTATTTTCTCTTTCAGACCCTTCTGCAGAAAACACTACTTCAGAAAACAATACTGCACAAAATGTTTCTGAAGCAATTATTTCTACAGGAAACGCTACTCTGCCAGGAGGAACCGGCCCTGGAAACACTAGCCATAGGAACGTCTCCACTGCACATTCTACTGTTGCTGCAGACAACAGTATGCCAGCTGTTCAACACAGCAACAAAACACAATGGGAGCACCACAACATGGTCACTGAATTATCCTCTAAGCCCACAGGCTTCACTTTCCCAGGGCTCGCATCCCCGGGTGATCAAGTTGAAACTCAGCTAAACCAGCAGCTCTGGTCCCTCATCCCCAACACTGACGTGCAAAGGCTCATTTCTCATGTTATCCAGACTTTGAAAATAGACTGCTCGGACACCCACGTGCAGCTGGCCTGTGCCAACCCCATCTCTAGAACAGGCCTCCTGATGAAGCTCCTCAGCAAGCAGCAAGAAGTAAATGTGTCCAAAGCGGAATGGGATATGGACCAGTGGAAAGCTGACAACTATATCAGTGAGAGCACAGAAGCCCAGAGTGAGCAGAAAGAGCAGGAGTCAAGTGAGGTGAGGATAACCCCTGACACATGGGACTTGGACTTTTACTCAGTTTAGGACATGCCATTAACGTGCCCAAGCGGGAATACCACGGGCTCCTAGTCAGTATCTTATCTTCAGCCATGAAACGGGCTAAGACAGTGATCTCCAACTTTGCTCATTGAGAGAGTGTGTCACTATTCCTAGGGTAGACGCGAAAAGGACATAACACAAGATAAATAAATTGTAGATAAATTGTAGAAGAAAATGCTAATGATAAGACTAATAACATTCAATTTGACTTGTTCTTATAGAAGCTACTCGCCTGGAAGGATTGGGTTTCATAGTAGTTTAAGAAGAGTTAGCTATCGTTTAGAATAGGATTAAGAATCGTAAGTTTTCATCCCTTCTATCTCCTTGTTTTTAAAAATTGTTATATATTTTTTTAGCTCACAAAACAAGTTCCAGGTTATGACTATAACAACAAACTCATCTTGGCAGTATCTGTACCTGTAGTAGTGACGATTTGTGTTAGAATTCTCTGTCTCATTGAGGTAAGGACAATAATTAATTCAGATTCAGAACCCAGAAACTGAGAATCAAATCCACCTTTCCTCCTGCTACTACTTGATTCTTCCCTTTAGCCATGAGGACTGACATACACTTTGTTCTTTTAATGAAAAGTATATTCCCAGGATGTTTTTTTTTGTGGTTTTTTTTTTTTTTTTTTTTTTTTTGGCTGCGTTGGGTCTTCATTGCGGTGCGTGGGCTTCTTACTGAGGTGGCGTCTCTCGTTGTGGAGTACGGGCTGTAGATGCACGGGCTCAGGAGTTGTGGCACAATGACTTAGTTGCTCCGCAGCATGTGGGACCTCCCCAGACCAGGGATCGAACCTGTGTGCCCTGTGCTGGCAGGCGGATCCTTAACCATTGCACCACCAGGGAAGTCCCCACAGGGTTTTTAAAAGGAACTTCACTCCCAGGAGATCCCTATGGAATTGGATCCCTGATAACAAGCTATTGGACTGTTTTGACACGTGAAGTTTATAAGAAGGCCAGAGTTGACATGATAGTAAATTTTCTTCAACCCAACAAAGTATGCTGATTTGATGTACTCACCAGTCACTCTCATTCTACTGTTGATTTCTTTCCTTCTTGGCTGAAGTGATGAGAGATATAGGATCTCCATACTCAAGGAGCTATCAGTCACCCTGGGAGGGCTAAAAGGGCATGCCTAAAAGACAAAAGTGTGATCTCGTCAATTCCTCAGGTTTACTTAGCAGCTTTCTTCTCCGGTGTATTAGGAATTGTGTAGATAGGTTCCATTAAAACACTGCAAGTAAACTCTTGCAGCAGGCTACCCTCAAATATTTATAGTAGCCTATTCCTGGAGCTAGCCTGTTTACCTTTTGTTCAGTTACATAGTGGTTGATTACTTTTCCCAGCAGGCAGTTGCTAACATTAAAAGATTGATTTAATAGGCTGACAGTCTTGATTCTACCCTACCACTCCACATTACTTTAGTTATCTTTTCTCCTGTGATGGCAGCCCTCCATTCCAGCCAAAGCAGCTCCTCACTATACGCTAGTTACACCATAGCCATTCCTACTTTTGTCTGTGCCTTTGTCCATCGAAAATTCCTTTATTTTGCTTTGCCTGTGGAACTCCTATGAATCTCTGAAAAGCCAACTCAAGTTCAGATATCTTTCTCTGTAAAGCCTTCCCTGAATACTCCAGCCCTCCTGATCCTAGTCCTGTGAGGTTTGTCACCATTTCTTAGGGGCCATAGCAAAGTAGTCCCCCCTCCCCTCAGAACTCACAAAAGTGGTAAGCAGTTTTTTGAAAGGCAGCCCCCCAAGAGAGAACCACCAAGGTTAGCACATCATGGAGCTGAGCAGAGATGTGTAAGGACCAATGGCTTCCTGGCCTATCACACTTGAATCAAACCTGACATGATGTACTAACTTCTAAAGAGAAATGTGTCTATCTGCAGGAGGGTTGGTCACTAGTGAAAGCATAGAAAAGGTGAGGAGAGACCAACATGGGCAGTGCCCATCCTCACATTGCCCAAGAGTAGAGATGGCACCTTAGGCAGCATAACTGAGGAGTCAGGCCCACTAGCCAGGCTGCCTGTTGAGGAGATGGATGGATCCAGTTACCTCAGGCCTTCCCATTAAGTTCTGGATTCAGCTGATTCCTTTTCTAATTCTGATCTCACCAAGTAGCCTTCGATTCTGTGATTGTGCTTCAGTGTGCCACGGAGGCCTGTCCCCACAGAAGGTAATTCTCTGACTGTGTAGACACAGATGCCCCGTGTGTAGAACAGATGTATTTCTCATTGTCAAGTAATAATTTGGCATTCTGATGTTTGATCAATCCTGTGATATTGATAAAGTGAGACTGCTACAACAGGAAGACGTGAGTTCTCGCTTGGTGAGGAAGAGTATGATTTCTGAGCCTAGGAGGCTGGGGACTAGCTTGCTAGTCATTGGCCGTTGCCCAGACTGTACCCTCTACATCTCAGGTGGCATATGGCCTTTGGCATTTTTAGAATTTCTGTAAAGTCCCCTTTTTATTGTTTTTAACTTCTTGCATTTGTTTTGTTTTGTTTTGTTTGGGCCTGTGTGATCTTAGTTCCCCAAGCAGGGATTGGACCTGTACCCTCGGCAGTGAAAGCGAGGAGTCCTAACCTTTATTTCCTCTCCCCACTTATACGATAAGCTTTTGGAGGACAGGGGCCATGCAGTGTTCTTCCTATGGTAGACAATAATGGTGTTCAACGGAAGAGAGGTGAGGCGTTATGTCAATTCCACAGTGAGGAATAATGCAACCGAATATTTATTTGAAGTAGGATAGAGTCCAGCAATAGACCCCTGTGTTCTTAAGACTTTTGAAATGTCATATTTTAATATTGCAATCAGGGGAAGAAAATGAATAAATGGTGATAGAATAGCTGCCTAACTATTTGGGGGGTAAATAGCAGATCCCCATGTTTCATGTTAAATAAACATATATCCATAAATGTGAAAAAAGACCACATAAAGGTATTAGAAGAAAATAAAAGCAATATTTCTATAATCTTCTGGTGGGAAAGAGCCTTCAGAGCCTGATGCCACAAGCAGAGCCTTTGATATATTCCACCATCTTGTCTGTGACACCAGCTTAGCACTGATTCATGCCGAGCGTAAGATGAAGAGTTTTCCATATATTGTCTGATTTAAAGCCCACAGTCCTGTGAGGATGATATTACTATCCCTCCCTCATAGATGAAGGAGATCAGTGTAAGGCCCCAGCGGCCAAACCGAAAGCAGAAGGCAGTTTCACCCGACTGCAAAGCTGGTGCTCCCTCCTCCACTCTTTTGTCTTGTCTCCTTAGAGACAAAAACACTGGAAATATTCGAAACACTGAAATTCAATGAAAGCCAGTATTTCTTTACCATAAAGAGTTTTTGTTTGTTTGTTTCGAAGTGGTGGGGTTTGGCCATGCTGTGCAGCTTGCAGGATCTTAGTCCCTTGACAAGGGATTGAACCTCGGGCCACAGCAGTGAAAGAGCCACGCCCTAACCAGTGGACCACCAGGGAACTCCCAAGAGTTTTGTAAGTCAACAAGAAGAAGACAAACAATCCAGGGGAAAAGGGGGCGAGGGCTGTGAAGAGTAGGAGGTGTGTTGACAGTCTGCCACCATATCTGCCTGTCGTCTCCTCATGGCTCATGTGGGGTGGGTTTTGTTAGCCAGGCCTTTGTCACCTCGTGACGTAAAAATCACCTCTAAGATTTTCTTCAAGTACTTTTATAATCTGTCCAGAATTTGTTGTATTTGTTTGTTCGTGTGGTTGAGGTAGGGGATCTAACTTTTTCCCCCTACATGAAGATCTGATTCTTTTCAAATCTTTCACTGAATGGTTTATTCTTTCTTCCCTGGTCTACTATGCTATCTTCATCTGGATGCTGTTCTGTGATCCAGTTATCTTGTCCTGTACCAGTACTGATATCACACTGCTTAATTCCAGTTGCTCTATAACATATTTTATTTCTGGTAGGGCAAGGTCCTACTCTTTGACCTTCTTTGGCATACATCTCATAACTATTCTCACATATATTCTCTACCAAATGTCAGCTGGCCAGGTTTATTTAAAAATTATTTTGGTTATAAAATGGATTGCATTGAATTTTTAGTTTCATTTGAAGAGAATTGACCTCTTTACAACATTCTAGGAGGATGGTATCTCATGCCATGTAAGTACTTCTTAATGTGCTTCAAAAAAGGTTTAATATTTTCATCACATAGGTCTTACAAATTTGTGGCTAAATTTATTCCTAGGTGCTTTATGCATTTTTATTGATATAGTAAATGGGATGTTTCTTCTGTTTTTTAGTTAGTTAGTTGTGTTATATGGGAAAGCTATTGAGGCTAATATGTTGATCTCTTGATTTTGTATGGAGCCATCTTACTCATGTTACTTCCAGTAAAATTTCAGTTGATTCTTTTGGTCTTTTTGGGTCCCTTGTTTCATATGCAGATATGTTTGTCTCTTCTTTCCAATACTTCGTTTTTCTTATCGTACTGATTAAGACCTCCTCCACAATGCTCAATAGTAGCAGTAATGATTGGGCATCCTACTCTTGTTCTTGACTTTAAAACAATGCTTAGGTTTCTGCCAGATACTTTTATTTTCTTTTCCTACTTCTAAGAGTTTTTATTAGGAATTATCTGTTGAACGTTATCTAAAACAGTCAATAAAATATATCGCCAGCTGCATGCAAGACCCTAAGTTAGGTACTGTGGAAGAGTCAAAGGATTCTTAAACAGGGTAGAATTCCTTTCCTTGAAAGAGTTAACATCTTACTGGATAGATCAGATTTAAAGTAAAAAGGAATGAATAAGGATTTGGAAATAGTTGTAATGGATAATCATGATCCTGTTTTCTTTCAAAACAGATTTCTTCTCATAGAATTGCAAAAGAGGAAGATAGAAAAAGATGCAGAAGGTAAATATTGGTCTTTGAAAGCAGAATTTTATAACTAGAGGAGAACTTAGAGCTCATCTATTTCAGTTTCCTCACCAAAGGCAGGAAGAACGTTTAATTACCCTAATGGTTTACCCTAGTTTATTTATCAGCAGAATTAGCTCCCCAGCCCAAGCTGAGTTAGAACAGGACTGGCACACATTCATCTGCTCTCACTAGTCCTTTAAGGAAAGAGGGTGGACGGGGAGAGGTTTTGGTTGTACCTGTTCCTGCTGGGCTGATGCCTGGCTCCCAGGCATCAGGCCAGGCCAGAGGCCTTCTAGGAGGCTCTGGGGTAGGGAGGGCCACATGGTTGGGGATTTAGGGGCTGGCCTCACTCAAAGCTGACGAAAGGTAGAACATATGAGTCCCTCCTGGAAAGTGGCAAGAAAACTTCCCTTCTCATCCTACTGTTTTTCAGGCCCCTACTCTCTCTTCCCTTTATCCAAACCTCATAGAATTTTAACCGGGAGAAACTTTAGACACTAGTTTGTCTCTTCCTTTTGTAATAAGGAACTGGAGAAAGAGAAAGGGAAACTATCTTGCCCCATGGTCATACTGCTAGTGATTACCAAGAAGAAGATGGTCCCTTTCCACTGAGGACTTCTCCACTGATCACACACTGTGCTTGGGCTGTGAGCTACGTTTTATGTCACAGTCGAGTAGACACATACTATATGGACATAAGTAGTTTCTGAAACAAACTTATTGTGCACTGTGATTTTTTTCTCTTCTATTTGTATTCGAAAAGAGTATTTTGTGCTTCCCTGCTGGTCGTGGCCTTTAAACGGATTCCACAATTCACTGACACCTGAGTGACAGCCTGCAGAGTGAAAGTCAGAGAGCTATAGATGACTTTGCTCGTTGGGTTCAGGTGTTTACTTGGTGTGATTCAACTTATAGGATAGAGCAGCCAGGAAAATAAAATCGCCTTCTCCCCACACCCACACCCCCAGCAAATGCTGCATGTGCGACTAAGTCCGAAGCGGACTGGTGTGAAGCGCGTCTAAGGGAGTAACAAGTTTCTGCCCAGTGCCGTTGTGCAGTGTTTTCACTGCACGAGGGCAGTTGGCCAAGGGCAAAGAAAGGTGAACGGGGCTGAAAATCCTGCCTATGCTCCATGCTAAGCCACATAGAAATGTCTCTCCAGAGACACTTGGGGTCCATTTTGGACAGACACAGAGAACTTCTGGAAGGCCAGCATGCATGCAATGATTTTCATGATCCCGGGTCTGTGGTGGTTTTGCTCATTGTGATTATGGACTGAGGTCCCCATTTAGTCCTAATGAAAGCAGAGATAGCACATTGTGAGAGAGATGAAAAGTGACATGTAACACTAACTGTGTGTGTTTTCCTCCAAGGGGCTTTTTTTTGATTTCTGCTGCGTAAGAGAAGCTCAGGGGAAAGTGAGAGTCAGGTAGATGTGAGGAGGATAAAGTACTGTGGCCAGAGAAAGCAGGGGGGATGCAGAATTAATATTTCCCTTTCTGTGTTCTAGGAGGGCTTTTTCGGGAGAAGGCGGCCACTTTGGCTTAGGGATATGTATAGGCCTCTCAGCGCCACACGCAAGGAAAACAAAAGCTACACGACAGGGAGTCTTCTGATGAGGATGAGATATTTCTGCATCCCAGCAGGAGGCCCAAACTCGTCATCCAGAGCTCACTGAGGAGGCTGAATCTTTACCTCATCAAGAGGCCCCTGCTCAGCATCCACAGACCCCTGAGGACGTTGAATCTTTTTCACCCCAGGCAGAGGCCCAGGCTCAGCATGCAGAGCCCGCTGAAGAGGTAGAACCACCTCCACTTCTGCAGGAGGCTCCATCTCAGCCTTCAGAGGCCCCTGAGGAACTAGAAACTTCAAGTCCTCAAGAGGCCCTTGCCCGGCCTTTGGAGACACTTAAGGAGGTTGTAGTTCGACTAGAAGCACATCATGGGGTAAATGAAGCTCAGCAGTCACACTTGTACAATGTCACTGTTAAATCTCTGGCTCGGGCACTTCCCATAAATCCACAGGTCACTAAAGAGGCTGAACCTTCTCCAGTCCAGCAGAAGACCCCATCGCAGCCTCCAGAGCTCATTAGGGAAGTTGTAGCTCAGTCTCCATTGTATCCCGAGGTGACAGTTCCAGCACAGAGCAGGATCATGCTGAGCATCCAACATCACCCAGTATCAAGAGCAGTGGTTCTCAACCAGGGTGATTTTGCACACAGGTGACATTTGGTAGTGTCTGGCGACAGTTTTGCTTGTCAGAACTGTATATGCTGCTGGCATCTAGTGGACAGAGACCAGAGATGCTACTAAACATCCAACAGTGTACAGGAGAGCCTCCCACAGCAAAGAATTATCCAGCCCAAAGTGTCAATAGTGCTGCCTAGCTAGGGAAATAAAGATGACTTAACACAAGTATTTAATGAGCATTTAGTATTTTGTATCTAATGCACCACATATATAATCATGAAAGTATAAATCATAATATCTCCCACAGTGAGATTTCTTTAGTGTATGGAGGGAGTAGTGATGTTATGTTTCATCATATATAAATTAGAATTATTGCCAAAGGATAAATGTTCTGAAAGAATATCTGTTTTTCTAATTCTTTTGCTTGTGTCTTTTTTTGTAGAAATCTTGGTTGCAATTTACTCCCAGAACTGAGCTTTGGAACGTTTCAGGCCTGGCATGGAATGCAGTTTTTACACAAGTTGTAAGTGAAATAGAAGATGAATACATGTAAACAACTGTGTGTAAAAACAATCATGCAGTTATTGGTTAGCTGGGTGTAAGTAAGCCCAGTATGAATTCTGGAAAGTATGTCTTGAGAGCCATTTATTTTTTTTTTTTCAAATGAGGAAACTAAGGTACAAAGAGGCCAAGAGACTTGTTTAACTCATATATATGAAAGGCTCTACTTTCCATAGTACTGATCTTTGGCATGGTCAATTAAAGGCCCCGAACCAAAACACTCAGATTAGCATTGTCATGGAATCCCACTCCATGGATGCCTCTCCAATATGCGAATGGTCCAGGCACTTCCACTTTTGAATTTCACTTTGATTCCTTTTCATGTGCAAAGTTCCTAACTGCTTAAAATGTATGCAACACAGAGCTGCAGAGAACTAAGTTTAGCAGGGTGTGGTTCAGTGGGTGTGGGTGCTTCCCCAACCATCATTAGCTCTTTTAAATGGTAAAGCAGAAAGAATTCCTGAACACCCACCACAGGGCTCTCCCCAGCCACCCAGAACATTATTTTTCAAAAAAGCATATATTGCTGAAGTGAATTATCTGTGGCCAATAGGAACCTTTGAGGTATGGAAAAAGACGTCGTTTGTGTTCAGCTGTAGTGTGAAAAATATAAAGAAAAGACTTTGCTGCGGCCTAATTCAATATATTTTCTTTGCTGACTACTCTTCAATAAGAAGTGTGGGTTTTACACCCCTTCAGCTCAAAACTTCTCTGATTTCTCATGACACAAGGAAATGATAGTGGGTACGTTCAATGGCCCGAAGGCGATTTTAGACTCAAGGTAAAGAGCTCTTCTACACCTGGCTTTGGAAAAGACTCTCTTACCTGTCTTATGGTTCAGAAATCCAGTTTCACACAGTTCCCACATTTTGGGTTAATGAAGGTGTTGAGGCTGTGTCTGGAGCTGGATTAACAATTCCTGCAGATGCCTATCTTTAGCGGCCTCCTTCCTTTCCCTTGTTAGTTTGCTGACGCCTACCTTGGGGAGAGAGCACCAAGGGTCGGTTTTTCTTTTGTTAGCACACCGGAGAGCAGGCTCGTGAGGTCCCTTCACCAGGAGGTTTTAGTAGCGTCAGTACAACGTCTTAAACTCACCACCTTTCCTAAACATCCTAGAACACCAAGAGTTCCTTATAAGAATCAGAGTTTCACTAGAGTTATGTAGGCAACACAGGACAATACATTGTGGAAATAAATAAATAAATCACAGTTTAAAAATTAATGAATTCATTCCAAAACATTCACTGAGTGCCTTGCCCACTGTCTGTGAACACTGTACTAAGTGCTGGGGATACAAAGACGCATAGGGCAGGGACTTTGTCCTCAAGAAGCTTTCATACTGGAAGGAGAAATATGGATGTTGATTGGAAAACATATATGAGAGCCATTCTAGCATCTATGCAGCAGGGTAACAAGGTGAGGGAGGGGGGTGATGAAGTAGCAAATGGGTGGTAGGTTAGAAAAGATTTGTAATGGAAGAGGCACCAACTTGTTCCTTTGGAATTTGTGCTCCTCTTAAATGACAGAAAAAGGTAGTGAAAGAATCAGAGCTATCTGGTGTTGTAAATAAATTAGTACTGTACTCCGAAAACTCATTCACAGTTACTTTCAAAAGATTGTCACAGTATAGTAAGTCTTTGTTTCGGACTAAGTCTTTCTAATAGACAAAGCTAATTTGCTTCAGGATACATTTGCCATGGTGAGATACAAACTTTATTGCATCTCTTACCAAAGGCAAGCCACCAAGGGAAGATGCCACCCTCGAGTTAAATCATTTTACTACCTATAATGACATATTACTGGGGTGTTTATAAGTTGCCTGCATTAAATAAGTTTGGAAAAGGGCCTCAGCTGAGGTGGACTTATCATGAATTCAATGAACCTTAGGCTTCAGGGCTCCTCACTTGCATAGGTCCCTTCCAAAGTCTTGAGAGGGGTCCTAGCGATGTTTCTATTTATAACTTTGCATATTTTTATTAGATAGGATTTCCCAAAGTAGATGAGGTTCAGGCCCCACAAAACCTTGATTCATCACCGGGTGTCAGGTAATTATAAGTCAAGAGGTTTCTTGAATGAAGCCTCTATGTTATTGAGAAATATCAGGTGAAGTAGTTAGCAGCGTGGTAGTCTATTTTAAATCCGAAATCTACCTCAAAGATGAGCCAAGAGCTTATTAAATTATAAAGTACCACTTTTTGAATGGTGGTAGTAATCATATCTCTTTCAGATAAAATCAGGAATGAAATATACTATGGAAAACCGGCAGTGGTTGATAATCCTAAATGTTAAGTATGCTTTTTTCTCTGACTGTAAAGTGTTTCTCCTTCATTCACCTATGCACGTCCAGACTGATGGCTTATTTTTAAAAATTCTTTTAGTCACTTCATTGGATCTAACAATACAAGCTCCATGATTTTAGAAACTGAAGGACTCTACAATGTAGAAAGGCTATATAACTTAACCAGACAGAGCACATTCACATGCTGGCTTGTCCGTGGTACATCAATATTGTACCAAGAACATAAGCACGAAGAGAGAATAAGAGGAAAATCAAAGCCTTATCCCTATTGAATTATTTACCCCATTGTTGAGAATATCAGTGCGGGAGGTGTGGCCACACTATGAAGGCAAATTGAGCTGCGGTCACAGAGCCGCCCTAATGCTCCCCCAGTCAGCTAGCATTGGTTTCCTTTACATAGCTATGTACACACAAAAGCTTACACACTTGAGGGTGTTGTCCTCACTTTTTGCTATGTACTAGAATCCTGGCAGCTTCTCAGATTTAGAAAGGCATAAACACTAAAAGCAAAAATAACTTGGGTCTGCCCTTTGGGGTGATTCAGGGTGGCTGTTTTATTTGTAATAGTTCAAAATTTTGAGATTGTCACACCTAGCAACTACTATACTTTTCTTCTCCCCACTGCATCTTATTCTTCCCACCTGTAGTATTTTCTCCCATTCCATAGGTTTATTCACTTTCTTGAAAGTGTCCTTTGAAGCACAAACTTTTTAGTTTTTATAAAATCCAATTCATCTATTTTTCCTTTGGTTGTTTGTGCTTCTGGTATCATATCTAAGAAACTGTTGTCTAAAGCAAGGTCATAAAGATTTACTCCTGTGTTTTCTTCTAAGAGTTTTATAGCCTTAGTGCTGACATTTGGATATTTGATCCATTTGGAGTTAATTTTCATATATGGTGTGAAGCTTCATTATTTTGTGTGTGGATGTACAGTTGTCCCAGCATCATTTGAAAAGACTGTTCTTTCCACATTGAATTGTTTTGGCACCCTTGTTGAAAATCAATAGACCATAAATATGAGGGTTTATTTCTATATTGTCAATTCTGTTCCATTGATTTACATGTCTGTTCTTATTCCAGTACCACACTGTGATTGCAGTAGCTTTGAACTGAGTTTTGAAACCAGGATGTGTGAGTCCTCCCACTTCGTTCTTTACCGACATTGTTTTGGTTATTCTGTTTCCTTGAATTGCCATAGGAATTTTAGAAACAGCTTGGCAATTTCTGGAAAGAAGTCAGCTGGGATTTTGATAGGAATTGCAATGGAACCATAGGTCGATTTGGGAAGTAGTGAAACTTTAATAAGATTATCTTCCAGTCCATGAATCCAGCATGTCTTTATACTTATTTAGATCTTCTTCAATTTCTTTCAACAGTTTTGTACTTTTCAGTGTGAATCTTGCACTTACTTGGTAAAATTTTCCCCTAAGTATTATATTTGTTTTGATGCTGTTCCACATGGAATTGTTTTCTAAATTCCATTTTTCGATTACTCATTGCTGGTGTGGAGAAATAATGTTGATCTTATATCCTACAACCTTGCTGAAGTCATTTATTAATGCTAACAGTTATTCTCCTAGATGCCCAGGAATATGTCTTGTGGTCTTCCAGTTTCCCAGGAATACATTGGAATATTGCAAAGTGTCTGTGGACATCTCATTCCTCAGCTTTTCTTTTAAAGCTTTGCGGTTGGGTTGTTTTTTGCCCCAAACTGTTATCCATTGCCTCATGCCACCGCCATGTTAAAATATTTGCTTGAAAATGTTTTCCAGAAATGCCACCTGAGCAGAGGCTTTTCTCACTAGACAGCCCTCAGTCAGGTCAAAGGCAAGCCTTTCAAGTGAGGTCTTCCAGGGGACCACCAGACATGTACAACAATGACAGTTCTTTGGGGATGAGGCTTTGAAGGACCTCCCAGTCCATGCTGCTCGTTCTGGTACCAGGGATGTGGGCTGTTTTTCAAGGCTACCACTGGCATGGAGACCAAAGGTCGAGGGCAAGTTCAAGCAACACAGATCTCGTTGTTCTTACAGAAATTAATTTGTTTTCCTTGAATAACTTGCTCCCCCATTTGCTGCCAGCGTGTTGGTTAAATTCCCAGAGTTCAGAAGACGTTGATTCTGACCATTTTTGCCAGTTTTGTTGTTGTTGTTATTGTTGCTTCCATGCGGGGATGAATTTTCAGATGTCCTTCCTCCATCATTTTTACTGATTTTCCTGCAATTTTTTAAAAAAAAATCTATAAAGTCTCAATGGCCATAGGCTAATTAAATATTTATCACGAGAGATGATTAAGGAAAAAATAAATAAAAAGAGAAATAAATAAATAAATAAAAAGAGAAAATATAGTTCTCATAGAGGCTTTCCCAGATGGGTAGATGAAGTTTGAAAAGGTATTTCTATATTTAGTGCTGTCAAAATTAAGGTTAAAGTAACAGATGTTTCAAAAAGAAAAAAACCCTTTTTTTTCATTCAGGTTAAACACAGGCTTTAGAGTCAGAACTGAGTACCAACTCCAGCTCTGCTTCTTACGAGCTTGATGACTTAAGACAAGTTATGTAACTTCTCTGTGCCTCAGTTTCCTCATTTGTACAATTGTGTAATATATATATCACATAAGGTTACTGTGAGGATGAAATGTTAAATGCTGATCACATATGCATGGCAACCCAAAAGATATTAGTTTTGATAATTATCTTTATAATATTCTGTAAAAGTACACTAATAATTCTTGAGTAGAGTTAACCTAAAGTCAGATATTCTCTTCTTTCTTCCTGTTTCTTTTCTGTTTTTTTTTCCCCCTTATTTGTTTTAAAGAACTAAGGGGGAAAAAAAGAAAGAAAGAAAGAACTATGAAGAAAATCTATTCCAACATTTTGGAATAAAATTTTGTTCCCCAAAATTAATTTGTTTATTTTATTGATATATAAACAAAATGTTATTTATTTATTCAGCAAACATTTATTAAATGCCTAGTAACTATTAGGCACTATGTCAGGCACAGGAATAATAATGACAATAAAGTGTGGTCCCTGCTCTCAAGTTGCTGACAATCTAGGAGAGTGACAAGTAAACAGTTGATTACATACACAGTAACAAAGGCTATGGCACCAGGATACACACGGGACTATGTGATGGGAGTATGGCTTTCACCAGTTCCTCTTGGATTTCTCTCTTCTTTGGCTCCAGAACCAAGGAATTAGCCTTATTTTTGTCTTTAGCTGGGTAGTTTAAATCATGAAATTTTTCAAACTTTGTAGAGATGAAAGAAAAACACCTTGAATTATGGAGGACACTAGAAACAGTACTTTTTTACAGAGCAAGGGCTTCCTACCAGCATAGTCACTTCGAGGGTTTTTAACGTGAAAAGTACTTTGGCATATTTTTTCTTTGCTAGCCACTTTTTTTCTATTTTATTGTTTGTTTGTTTGTTTCTCTTCTCCACTTTATCATCTAGAGACCTGGGTAGTTCCCAGTGAAAGAGTGTTTTACAGATTCTAAGGGAGATTTATAGGTAAAGACAGAAAATGATTTTTTTTAACCTTCAAGTTCCATACGCAAAAAAAATGACTATAAACTTTCATGGAAGTAATTGAAAATGCAGATAATTTTAATTCCATTCCATTTTTCAGAATTCTCAATCGTAATCCTTTGCCAACAGTGGAAGATTCTTGTCTTTTTAAAGTGCCAGCATTAAACTCTTTGTAAGTATTGTAACAGTTTCATGGCTCATGAGATAATTTCTGCTCCTTTTGACTTTCGTCAAAAATTGAGTACTTTGGCTAAACAGTCATAATTTAGATTTTAACTGGGTTATTGAAAATAAGAGTTATTGGCAAAGAAAAGGATTAAGAAAGAATATATATGGGTAAGAGAGCCAGCAGAGGATGAGAACAGTGTTGAAGAACACATATAGGTATGGAACATGAAGATGCATATAGGAATAGTATTTATCCAAGAAAGCAAAAAGGAATAAGGGGTACATTATTTTTTTAAAAAAGAGTGATCAAAAGAGGTAGACGCAATTGAAAATGAGAAGTGAGGCTAATAGAAAATGATTGTACTGTTCAGCACCAAGGTCATTAATTTGATGATGCAAATTTAAATTTCTTCCAAAAGAGCTCTTTGGAATTATCATCTATGGCAAGTAAGAAGCCAAAGTGGAAGTAATCCCATGTTACGTATCTTTTTCAGTTTAGAAATTTTGTCTTTGGGTTTTATATCATGCATGTTTGGGCTTCTCCTTCAGAGACATGGGAACAGCACAAGTGTCACTTACAGCAATTGAAAGCATCCTCATGATGACCCTTGAATTGGAAACACTGTAAGTTGATTTTTCTTACATTGATTTTCACTCAATTGTATTTTTAGGTTTGTTTGATTATCTTCTTAAGTCAGGTTTATTTATGTATAATTTTCATTTAACAAACTTCACTCTTTTTAAATATACAGTGTGATGTGTTTTGACAAACGTATAGTTCTGTAGCCACCACCACATTTGAGGTCAAGAAAACTTCTGCACTCCCAAGAGACCCCCCATGTCCCTCTGTAGTCAATCCATCCTCCTGTCACTACCAGCCCCTGGCAACCACCAATCTGATTTTTGTCCGTATAATGTTGCCTTTTCCAGAATATTTGATAAATGAAATCATGTGGTATGTAGCTTTTTGTTTTTGGCTTCTTTCACTTAGCCAGTCTCTTTGGAGATTCATCTGTTTTGTTGCACCTGTCAGTAGCTCATTCCTTTTGAGCGCTGAGCAGTATTCTAGTTGTGTGGATACGCAGTCATCGTTTGATGCACATTTGAGTTTCTTCTTGTTTTTTGGCTATTATGAACAAAGCCTCTGAAAACACTCACATGTGTGTGTGAACATATGTCTTGTGTGAGCATATGTTTTCATTTCTTTGGGGTAAAATACCTCAGGGTGGGATTGCTTCATCATATGCTAAGTGCCTATTGAACTTTTTAAGAAACTGCTGAACTGTTTTCTAAAGTGCCTGTGCCATGTTGCTTTCCCACAAGCAGTCTATGAGAGTTGCAGATGCTCTACCTCTTCACCTGATCCTTATATTTGTTTTTAAAAAAATTTAGCCTTTCTAGTAGGTGTGTAGTTGAATCTCGTGGTTTTTGCCACATTTTGCATTTCTGTAATAGCTGATGATGTTGAGTGTCTATTCATGTGCAAATATCCTTTTAAATGAAGTGTCTGTTCAAATCCATTTTTTAATTGGATATTTGCATTGAGATTTAACAGTGCTTTATATAAAAAGCAATGGAAATAGTCCTTGCTCTCAGGTATGTGTTTAGTAAATATCTTCTCCCAGATTGTGACTTATCTTCATTATATTAAAGTGTCTCTGAAAACTAGAAGTGTTAAATTTTTGATGAACTCTAATTTAGCAATTTTTCTTAATTTTTCATATTTATTTAATTTATTTATTTGGTTGTGCTGGGTCTTAGTTGCGGCAGATGGGCCCCTTAGTTGCGGCTCATGGGCTTCTTAGATCTGGCATGCGAACTCATAGTTGAGGCATGCATGTGGGACCTAGTTCCCTGACCAGGGATCGAACCCGGGCCCCCAGCATTGGGAACTTGGAGTCTTAACCACCACGGAAGTCCCTTAGCAATTTTTCTTAGATGGTTTTTGCTTTTTTGTGTCTTAATCTAAGAAATCTTTCTCTGAGACCCCACTGTCTAACCCCAAATCACAAAGATTTTCTCCTACGTATTCTTCCAGACGTTGTATAGCTCCATTTAGGTCTATGATTCATTTTGAGTTAATTTTCATATACGTTGTGAGGGAAGGGTCAAGTTTTATTTTTTTGCAGTTTAAAAAACTATTTCTGTAGGACCCTATTGTGACAGTTTATTACACAACGTACTGCACCTTAAACTGTGCCATCCCCCCTCCCATATGGCAAGCTAATAGAAACATTCTGTTACCACAAGGCTAGTTGAGGGGATTGCGTGAGATTAGTATGCGGAAACGGCCCTGCATTTAGCAGTCTGTTCCAACCGTCTTTGTCAGGTCACCTGACAAATGACTGTCTTCACCGTGCCGTCACGCATTGGTCACTGCTCTAGCCTCATCTTCCTCAGCGTCCCACAGCATCAGCCACAATTGCGATCCCTCTCTTGTCAGCTACATGCCCTCCTCTCTGGATATTAAAAATTATTTCCCTGTTTAACGACAATACTGTTAATACACAATATTGAAGACATTAAATTCTTACACAATAATATTACCTAATAAAGTGTTGCTATTCAAATTTCCCCCATTGTCTCTCTTATATAATATCATTTCTTTTAACAGCTTTTTGAGGTACAATTGACATGCAGTAATCTGTGTTCACACACTCACATACATACACACCATGAAGACATCACGAA
The DNA here is from genome assembly GCF_964341445.2 of Mesoplodon mirus. Lineage (NCBI taxonomy): Eukaryota > Metazoa > Chordata > Mammalia > Artiodactyla > Ziphiidae > Mesoplodon > Mesoplodon mirus. The sequence continues at coordinate 44,681 of NW_028294684.1, forward strand.
AATCAAAATGTCCATCACCTCAGAAAGTTTCTTAATGTCTCTTTGTAATCCTTCCCATCGTTCCTTGCACTTCCCAATCGCCATGCAACCATTGATCTGCTTTCTGTTTGCATTTTCTAGAATTTTATATAAATGGAATCATACAGTGTATACTTTTTTCTAACTGGCTTCTAACTCAGCATAATTATTTTAATCTTCATCCATATTGTTGTATATATCAGTAATTCATTTCTGTTTATTGCTGAATAGCATTCCTTTATATGGATGTACCACCATTTATGTATTGACCATTGATGGACATTTGAGTTGTTTGAGTCTTTGTCTATTACAGATAAAGTTGCTATGACTATTTGTGTACAAGTCTTGTATGGATGTTTACTTCCATTTCTCCTGGGTAAATGCCTGCCTGTAGAATGGCTGCATCATTGGTAAGTGTATGTTTAAGTTTTTTAAAAATACCTATTTTCCATAGTGGTTTGATCATTTTACATCTCTACCAGCAGTGTATGCGAGCTGCATTTTCTTCACGTTGTGGCCAACATTTGCTATGCTCAGTATTTTTAATTTTAGATAGTTTAATAGGTGTGTAGTTGTATCTCACTGTAGCATCCCTAATGATTAATCATGTCAAACATCTTTTCATATGCTTATTTTCCATCTGTATATCTTTGAATCTTTTATTTATATTTTTCTGGAGTTCTGAGAGTTCTTTATATATTCTGGAAATTAGTCCTTTATCCAATAGGTAAGTTGCTAGGTATTTTCTCCCATTCTGTGACTCATCTTTTCGTTCTCTCAGGAGTGTCTTTTGCAGGGCAGAAATTCTTAATTTCGATGGTGTCTAATTTATCTGTTTTTTTTCTTTTATGCATTATGCTTTTGGTGTTGTATCTAAGAAATCTTGCCGAACTCAAGGTCATAAAATTTTTCACCTGTTTTGTTCTAGATGTTTTATAGTTTTATGTTTTACATTTAGATCTTTGAACCAATTTGAGTTCATTTCTGTATATGGTTTAGATGGAAGTTCCTTTTTTTTTCCTTTTTGCACCTGGATATTCAGTTGTTCCAGCATCATTTGTTGAAAAGACTATCATTTCTCCACTGAAATGCCTTTGAACCTGACAGTCAGTTCTCCCCCTCTCTCTACTTCAGAACTTTGTATTCTGTTCCTTTGGTCTTTTTGTCTCTCTTTACACTACTATCACAATGTCTTGAAGGTGTAGCTTCATAATCCTTGAAATCAGTTACTGTTAGTTCTTCAACTTTGTTCTTTCTCAAAGTTGTTTTAGTGATTCTAAATTTTATTTCCATATGAATTTTAGAATTAGCTTGTCAATGTCTATAGAAAAGCCTACTGGGGTTTTGATGTATAAATCGATTTGGGGAGAATTGATGTCTCAACAATATTGAATCTTCTGATCCATGGATACTTTATATCTCTCCATTTAGTTAGGTCTTTCTTAATTTCCCCCGGCAATATTTTACAGTTTTCAGGGTGCAAGTCTTTTGTCAGACTTATTCTAAGTATTTTATATGTTTGATTCTTTTATAAGTAGCATTTTAAAACTTTGATCTCTGATTGTTTGTTGAGACAAATTCATCTTTTTGTATGTGGATCTTGTACCCTGCAAACTTGATAAACTCATTTATTAGTTCCAGTAGCATTTTCGTAGCTTCTATCAGGTTTTCTACATAATCATGTTATCTGCAAATAAAGATAGTTTTACTTCTTCCTTTGCATTCTGAATATCTCTTTTCTTTTTGTTGCCCTATTGCACTGGCTAGAACCTTCAGTGCAAGGTCAAATAGAAGCAATGAGAGCAGATATCCTTGCCTTGTTCCTGATCCTGGTGAGAAAGTACTTTGTCCTTCACCATTAAGTATGATGTTAGGTTTTTTGTAGAAGTCATTTATCAAGTTGAGGAAGTCTCCTTCCATTCCTAGTCTACTGAGGGCTGTTTTTTTTTTCTTTAATCAGGAATGTATGTTAGATGTTTTCATTCTTTTCCTGCATCCATTGCAGTGATTATATGATTTTTCCCTTCTTTTCTTAATTTGTTTATTTATTTTTGGTTGAATTGGGTTTTCATTGTTGTATGTATCCAGTATTCTTAATCTTTTATGTAGATCCATATTCCAATCTGGTGTCATTTTCCTTCTGCTTAAAAATACTTCTTTTAACATTTCTTATTGTGAAAGTCTACTAGCAATGAATTCTTTCAGCTTCTGTATGTCTGAGATAGTCTTTATTTTGCTTTTGTTTTGACAGATGTGGGTATAAAATTCTAGCTTGATAGAATTCAATTCACTACTTTAAAGATGTTATTCCACTGAGTTCTCGTTTATGATTTTTCAAGCAAGAATTCTGCTGTCATTGTTATCTTTGTTCCTCTGTACGTAGTGTATAATTTTTTCCTCTGGCTCCTTTTAAATTCTTCTCTTTATTGCTGGTTTAGAGCAATTCGATTATTTTCTGTGCCTTGGTGTAGTTCTGTCCATGTTTCTTCTGCTTAAAGTTCATTGATCTTCTTGACTTTGTGGGTTTATAGTGTTTACCAAGTTGGAAAAATTTTGGCTATGATTTCTTCAAATTTTTATATTTCTCCTCTCCTTCATGGACTCTAAGTACACATGTATTAGGCCACTTGAAGTTGTTGCACAAGTCACTGAGGCTCTATTCATTTTGTTGTTGTTTTGTTACTCCTTTTGTTTCATTTTGGATAGTTTCTGTTGCTATGCCTTAATGTTCACTGACCTTCTGCCGTGTCTAATTAGCCTTTAACCTCCTGCAATATCTTTTTCATTTAGACATTGTTTTTAATCTCTAGAAGCTCAATTTAGGTCTGTTTTACATTTTGCATGCCTGTACTTAACATTTTCAGGGTTTAGTCTGGGTGTTTTAACATATGAAATACAGTTATAATAACTTTTCTTCATGTATAATAACTTTTTAAAAGTTCTTTCCTGCCCATTCTAACATCTGTATCGATTATGGGTTATTGTTGATTGATTGCCTTTTCTCCTCAGTATGGGTCATATTTTCCTACTTCTTTGCATGCTTGCATGCAATTTTTCATATGATCCCAGATATTGTGAGTTTTAGTTTATTGTGTGTTATGTATATTTTTATTCCTGTAAAATGCCTGGGCTTTGTTTTGGGTGAAATTAGGTTACTCAAAACACTTTTATTCTTTTAGGTCTAGCTTTTAAGGTTCGTTGGGTAGGAGTCCAAGTAGCCTTTAGTCTGGAGCTCATCATTTGCAACTACTGAGACAAGTCCTTTCTGCGTATCATGAGGTTTTCCAGTCTGACTTGTAGGAACAGGTACTATTCCTACAACCCTGTGTGATATCCAGTTGTTCTTCTTATTAATCCTTTCATGTGGTTCTTTTCCTGGCATCAAGTTATTCCTCACACAAATGTACTGACCCATACTTTGTTGAATTCTCAAGAGCTCCCTCTGCATATCTCCAGAGTTCTTTGTCTGTGCACTTCTTTTCTCTCTGATACTCTGCTTTGTGAACTCTAGTTACCTTGGTTTTCCCAGACTCTTCTCTCCATTTCGTCTGTCAGGGAGCCCACTAGTCTCTGTCTGGACTTCTCTTCCCTGTACCATGACGTGGATACTCTCTCAGAGAAGTAAGGGCAATTATAGGGATCACTTCATTTATTTCCCATCTCCTCGGGAATCACTGAAATGTATTGCCTGAGGTTCCGTTTCTTGAAGACTGTTGTTTCATAGGTTCCATCTGATTTTTTCCTTGTTTCAGCTGGGAGGTTAAGTTGGCCCTTGTACTTCATCTTGGCCAGAAGCCAATAACATTCTTTAAGTCTGTTTTGTTTTGATACAGGATCCAATTAAAGATGAGGCATTGCATGTCATGTCTGTGTTTCGGTTAACCTAGAATTTTTCCCTACTATCTTTTTTTGGTCTTTTATGACATTGGCTTTTTTGAAGAGTCTAAGCCAGTTGTCTTGTAAATTGCCCCACAATCTGTATTTGTCTGTTTCCTCATTAGATTCAAAGTAAACATTTTGGGGAAGAATACTATATAGGTGATGTATTCTTCATACTTCATCCCTTGAGGTGGCCCAGTGCTAAGTTTGATCACTTGATTAAGGTGGTCTATTCCATATCTCTCCATTGTAAAGTTATTTTTCCCCTTGGTAATTGATAAATAATATGTGGGGTGATCCTTGGGATCAGTGAAGATCCTACTTTCAAACAACTCTTCACCCAACTGTGCATCAATGATAATCCTTGTCTGAATCGGTTATTACATTGATAGTTGCAAAATAACACTTTCCTAATTCTATCCTTCCTTTTGCATTTATTAGCTGACATTATTCTATAAAGAAGAGCTCCCCCACTTTTCATTTGGAGTATCATTATGAACTCATGTGCTTTTTTTTCAATTAACTGTGTTATACCTTATTATAATGATAATGTTATTCTTTGGAATGTTCCTTTTGTCCAGATTTGGTCAATGCGATCTCTGTTATTGTTTAGCCACATGATGCTTTTTTATTACTAGAATAATTTCTAATATATTACTCCTCACAAATAGGAACTGAGAAAGTGACTCCAGAATGTGCGGTCTTATTCATACTCTTCTTAGAAGTCTGCCTTCTTCGGGTGTACTCTCAACCCAAAGTGAGGCTTTCGGGTTGGAAGGAGATACTTCTGAATTAAACTGCAGTTCAATGTCACCCAATTCTAATCCCTATTCCCTTTTTTCTAGGCATATCATACCTACTGCCATCCTAATCCTTCTGTTGGGCACCTCTCTCCTCCTCGATATTTATTTCCAACAGTCAAGGGCAGCAATTGGCCAACCGGCCCCTATCCAGTTCTATAGTCCATATGCCCCAAGAACTCCTTTTTGCACTGGTCTGTGGTGGCCTTGGCCTACCTCTTCTACCTACTCAGGTAACTCTTTTACCACGAATTTAATGACCTGTGTTTCCATTTATAGGATCTTACCCAGCCGGAGGGCCTGCTGCCTCTGCCAATTTAAAAATACTATTGAGGTTGTCTGTGAGACAGTCAAGCTGCGTTGTGACAGTGAACGCCTGAGGGACGTCACACGTTGTGGTGAGTCTCAATTGCGGGATAATACATTTTTAATTTTTAACTTAATTTTTTATTTTTAATCAAGGATGATACATTTTAAAACTAATGATGTAATTACATTATTTTAATACATTCATTCAGAGTTCCAGCTCCCTAAATTTCTAAGAATTACCCCCTTGCTAAAAATCAGATTCTTGGTTACATTATTAAGCTAAGAATAGCTCAGTTACATTATTAGCTTCATAATGTAACTGATCTGCATATGTAAAGGAACCAGAGAAAGGAATGGAAGGGGGAAGGGAATTCACATTAATGGCCACATATCCTATGCTGCCCTCTGTGCAAATGAGAACTTATTCACATAGTACATCACAGTTTGTAAACTGATTTTATATACATTAGGTCTCAAGTACCCTTTGTCTTATAAGACAGGTGTAAATATAGTTTTGTTTATTTTGTTTGTTTCTGCAATTTTATGAAGAGTACAAGTGATGCTGTTTTAGGTCCTATCTGGAGCCTGAGAGTTTCTGGTTCCATAAGCAGAAGCTGCTACCAAGCCCTTCTAATGCATGGGAGAGCTAGTTATTTCTTTGACTGTCCAGCTCTGAACTTGCTCTGAATCGCAAGTTTTTCTATCCACAAAACACTCAGGGGCTTTCAACTATTTTTCTATATATTAGATTTATGGGCACTAACTTGATGACTTCCAAAATGTGCTTTCATGCCCAGGTAGCTTGAATACAGGTCTCTTTCAGTGATCTAGAGCACATCATAAATAATAACACTTTGCCACTTATATAAAGACAAAATGGCTGATTTTTCAACACAGTTTTTTTTTTTTTTTTTCCTTTGGCCACAAAGCTGGTGGGATCGTAGTTCTCCCACGAGGGATTGAACCCGGGCCACAGCAGGGAAAGTGCCGGGTCCTAACCACTAGACCACCTGGGAACTCCCCCAAACATTTTTTTTTACTAATTATATTACTCCCTTCTCCCCCAGAAGTGGGCAGAAAAGGCATTTTTACTCTCCTTTTACCGGTGAGGAAAAACAAGATCAGAGGTGTTAAGTGCTATGAACCTAGTGCCCCGATCTCCTGTCCCCAGTTTGGGGCTCTCAGCTAGCCTCTGCTCCTCCTTTCTCATGACCCTTCCCTCCTCCTTTGACCCTCACCAAAAATACTTTCAATCCTTTTGGAAGACAAGCCCAGCTACACAATGGTACACATTACCTTCACACAGTCAGAAGATTTGGATGGTTCCCCAAGTAGAGCTGGAAATATTAGAAGTAAAATGAATTGAAAGCAAAGTAGCCATCTGACAGAAGTTGCTTTTTCCCGTCTACATTTTAGGGCCTCAAGTATTATTCCATTGATTTGTTGAACATTCCACATGGGCATACAATCTGGCAAATCTCTTAACTTATACCCGAGATCCCTGCCCAAATTTTAGCAAAGAGCCAGGGCGGACATAGTGTTTTTTTCTGTATAGAGCCTTCTGTTATGGGGACTGGGATATATAGAAGCAGGGACTAAACAAAGGACTCAGTGGGTAGTTGGAGTAGGACATGTCCAGATGACGACCTGTTAGCGGCGGTTGTTGTCGTGGAGATCTGTGATAGCAGCAAGAACACAAGCACACTGAAGAGGTGGAGAGAGGAAGCCTCACACTCCTGTGCCTTTGAGGCAGGACAGGATGGGGTATATGAATGTGAGGAGTCACAGTAGGTCTGCAGAGAGTCCAGCTGATTAGGGGAATATTTGTCTTCCAGCCTTGGCTTTTCTTGAGTACTGGCCCCTGGGCACCAGTGGAGTAATCCTGAATATAGTTCCTATGTTTCACGCTACAGAATTTTCTGAGTAGATAGCCCCTTTTTCAAGAGAGACCTTTTTCACATTTTGTTGTTGCCAGTCATAGGCTTAAGTGTGGGTTTCTTTTTCTCCTAAGTAGCACTCAAACTTTGACTGATTCCTCATTTCTTTGGCTGTGGACTGACAAAAGGCTGTCCCATCAGTCTTCAGTGATGAAAAACAGTCCCTTCTCTTTTGACAGATGAAGAAACATCTATAGAGAATGCAGGAGGATCGTTGATGAAGTTGTTACAAGCCCAGCAGAAGAACAACAGCACCGAGCTGACTATTGAGTCAGAGAGGATGTCCTCACATAACAGTGCTGTCAGCTTGTCAGGCTTCATGAATGAGCAGCTGGACTTTCATAATAAAAGTGATATTATCAGTACACTAAATTACATACTGCCTTATATCTCAGAGGGAAATCTAGGAGATGTGGAATCAACATTATTACCATTCATTCAACTTCTTTTTTCAAATAAACAAGATGGACATATGCCGCTGGGCCTTTTGAAAAACAATACAAGGAGCCTTTCTGTTAAACCTGTACCCAACAATTCAACTAATAAAAACAAATTGAGGGAACTCCATTTTGTGGAAAATTTGTTAGATGCAGAAACTCAAGAAAAAATTGATGAGGTTAAAAAGGAAGAAAAACCTGCCACGCATACGCGTTCCAACCTTTTAAGTGCCATGTTTACACGCTACATCTTTCAAAAGAAATTAGAAACTGCCCAACCACAGAAAGACAGCCTAGCAAAGATTGAGAGTACAGAGGAAAAGCTGCTGAGAGTGAACAAGGTCCTCAAGGGGCATACAGAAAATGCACCTCAAAGCAGTGGGAGATGAGAGCGTCAGGAGGGAACAGAATGCCCAGCCATCTGTGGCGAGCACTGCCAAAGAATGAAAGCTCAGGAGGCCATCCCCAAGAAAGCTGAAACAGCTTCTCGTGGTGCAGAGGCCCAGGAAGCTGGTGGGAAAGTCCTCCAATGCAGAGTCTTCATTCCTAAAGGAACACAAGGCCGCAGGCTCCTCTTCCCTGAAACCGTACTTCAAGGGCAGGCCTTGTGCCTCCATCCCGCCAAAATCCCCATCTGAGGTTAAAAGCCAATCAAAAGACTTATCCAACGCTATTCATGTTTTCGAAGATGCAAAGGCAAGAGTTAGAAATATTAAGGACTTCGAATTAATCTCACATTCTGGAAAAAAAATACATCTTCCATAAAATTAGGTCTCATCGGGTCCACAGAAAACCCAAAGTTAAAAGGAGTCGAGGGGCTTCCCTGGTGGCACAGTGGTTGGGAGTCTGCCTGCCGATGCAGGAGACACGGGTTCGTGTCCTGGTCCGGGAAGATCCCACATGCCGTGGAGCGGCTGGGCCCATGAGCCATGGCCGCTGAGCCTGCGCGTCTGGAGCCTGTGCTCCGCAACGGGAGAGGCCACAACGGTGAGAGGCCTGTGTACCGCAAAAAAAAAAAAAAAAAAAAAAAAAAAAAAGGTAGTCGAAAGTTCAGAAAGAAAAGTTCACTTGATAGAATGATGCTTGCAAGCCCTCCGTTCTCTGTCGTGAGGAGTCTCATAAATTCCCCTCCACGAGAGGCTGTTTCGTCTTCAGGAGAAGTGACTTCTCAGGAAAATCCTTTTCCAGAATTATTTTCTCTTTCAGACCCTTCTGCAGAAAACACTACTTCAGAAAACAATACTGCACAAAATGTTTCTGAAGCAATTATTTCTACAGGAAACGCTACTCTGCCAGGAGGAACCGGCCCTGGAAACACTAGCCATAGGAACGTCTCCACTGCACATTCTACTGTTGCTGCAGACAACAGTATGCCAGCTGTTCAACACAGCAACAAAACACAATGGGAGCACCACAACATGGTCACTGAATTATCCTCTAAGCCCACAGGCTTCACTTTCCCAGGGCTCGCATCCCCGGGTGATCAAGTTGAAACTCAGCTAAACCAGCAGCTCTGGTCCCTCATCCCCAACACTGACGTGCAAAGGCTCATTTCTCATGTTATCCAGACTTTGAAAATAGACTGCTCGGACACCCACGTGCAGCTGGCCTGTGCCAACCCCATCTCTAGAACAGGCCTCCTGATGAAGCTCCTCAGCAAGCAGCAAGAAGTAAATGTGTCCAAAGCGGAATGGGATATGGACCAGTGGAAAGCTGACAACTATATCAGTGAGAGCACAGAAGCCCAGAGTGAGCAGAAAGAGCAGGAGTCAAGTGAGGTGAGGATAACCCCTGACACATGGGACTTGGACTTTTACTCAGTTTAGGACATGCCATTAACGTGCCCAAGCGGGAATACCACGGGCTCCTAGTCAGTATCTTATCTTCAGCCATGAAACGGGCTAAGACAGTGATCTCCAACTTTGCTCATTGAGAGAGTGTGTCACTATTCCTAGGGTAGACGCGAAAAGGACATAACACAAGATAAATAAATTGTAGATAAATTGTAGAAGAAAATGCTAATGATAAGACTAATAACATTCAATTTGACTTGTTCTTATAGAAGCTACTCGCCTGGAAGGATTGGGTTTCATAGTAGTTTAAGAAGAGTTAGCTATCGTTTAGAATAGGATTAAGAATCGTAAGTTTTCATCCCTTCTATCTCCTTGTTTTTAAAAATTGTTATATATTTTTTTAGCTCACAAAACAAGTTCCAGGTTATGACTATAACAACAAACTCATCTTGGCAGTATCTGTACCTGTAGTAGTGACGATTTGTGTTAGAATTCTCTGTCTCATTGAGGTAAGGACAATAATTAATTCAGATTCAGAACCCAGAAACTGAGAATCAAATCCACCTTTCCTCCTGCTACTACTTGATTCTTCCCTTTAGCCATGAGGACTGACATACACTTTGTTCTTTTAATGAAAAGTATATTCCCAGGATGTTTTTTTTTGTGGTTTTTTTTTTTTTTTTTTTTTTTTTGGCTGCGTTGGGTCTTCATTGCGGTGCGTGGGCTTCTTACTGAGGTGGCGTCTCTCGTTGTGGAGTACGGGCTGTAGATGCACGGGCTCAGGAGTTGTGGCACAATGACTTAGTTGCTCCGCAGCATGTGGGACCTCCCCAGACCAGGGATCGAACCTGTGTGCCCTGTGCTGGCAGGCGGATCCTTAACCATTGCACCACCAGGGAAGTCCCCACAGGGTTTTTAAAAGGAACTTCACTCCCAGGAGATCCCTATGGAATTGGATCCCTGATAACAAGCTATTGGACTGTTTTGACACGTGAAGTTTATAAGAAGGCCAGAGTTGACATGATAGTAAATTTTCTTCAACCCAACAAAGTATGCTGATTTGATGTACTCACCAGTCACTCTCATTCTACTGTTGATTTCTTTCCTTCTTGGCTGAAGTGATGAGAGATATAGGATCTCCATACTCAAGGAGCTATCAGTCACCCTGGGAGGGCTAAAAGGGCATGCCTAAAAGACAAAAGTGTGATCTCGTCAATTCCTCAGGTTTACTTAGCAGCTTTCTTCTCCGGTGTATTAGGAATTGTGTAGATAGGTTCCATTAAAACACTGCAAGTAAACTCTTGCAGCAGGCTACCCTCAAATATTTATAGTAGCCTATTCCTGGAGCTAGCCTGTTTACCTTTTGTTCAGTTACATAGTGGTTGATTACTTTTCCCAGCAGGCAGTTGCTAACATTAAAAGATTGATTTAATAGGCTGACAGTCTTGATTCTACCCTACCACTCCACATTACTTTAGTTATCTTTTCTCCTGTGATGGCAGCCCTCCATTCCAGCCAAAGCAGCTCCTCACTATACGCTAGTTACACCATAGCCATTCCTACTTTTGTCTGTGCCTTTGTCCATCGAAAATTCCTTTATTTTGCTTTGCCTGTGGAACTCCTATGAATCTCTGAAAAGCCAACTCAAGTTCAGATATCTTTCTCTGTAAAGCCTTCCCTGAATACTCCAGCCCTCCTGATCCTAGTCCTGTGAGGTTTGTCACCATTTCTTAGGGGCCATAGCAAAGTAGTCCCCCCTCCCCTCAGAACTCACAAAAGTGGTAAGCAGTTTTTTGAAAGGCAGCCCCCCAAGAGAGAACCACCAAGGTTAGCACATCATGGAGCTGAGCAGAGATGTGTAAGGACCAATGGCTTCCTGGCCTATCACACTTGAATCAAACCTGACATGATGTACTAACTTCTAAAGAGAAATGTGTCTATCTGCAGGAGGGTTGGTCACTAGTGAAAGCATAGAAAAGGTGAGGAGAGACCAACATGGGCAGTGCCCATCCTCACATTGCCCAAGAGTAGAGATGGCACCTTAGGCAGCATAACTGAGGAGTCAGGCCCACTAGCCAGGCTGCCTGTTGAGGAGATGGATGGATCCAGTTACCTCAGGCCTTCCCATTAAGTTCTGGATTCAGCTGATTCCTTTTCTAATTCTGATCTCACCAAGTAGCCTTCGATTCTGTGATTGTGCTTCAGTGTGCCACGGAGGCCTGTCCCCACAGAAGGTAATTCTCTGACTGTGTAGACACAGATGCCCCGTGTGTAGAACAGATGTATTTCTCATTGTCAAGTAATAATTTGGCATTCTGATGTTTGATCAATCCTGTGATATTGATAAAGTGAGACTGCTACAACAGGAAGACGTGAGTTCTCGCTTGGTGAGGAAGAGTATGATTTCTGAGCCTAGGAGGCTGGGGACTAGCTTGCTAGTCATTGGCCGTTGCCCAGACTGTACCCTCTACATCTCAGGTGGCATATGGCCTTTGGCATTTTTAGAATTTCTGTAAAGTCCCCTTTTTATTGTTTTTAACTTCTTGCATTTGTTTTGTTTTGTTTTGTTTGGGCCTGTGTGATCTTAGTTCCCCAAGCAGGGATTGGACCTGTACCCTCGGCAGTGAAAGCGAGGAGTCCTAACCTTTATTTCCTCTCCCCACTTATACGATAAGCTTTTGGAGGACAGGGGCCATGCAGTGTTCTTCCTATGGTAGACAATAATGGTGTTCAACGGAAGAGAGGTGAGGCGTTATGTCAATTCCACAGTGAGGAATAATGCAACCGAATATTTATTTGAAGTAGGATAGAGTCCAGCAATAGACCCCTGTGTTCTTAAGACTTTTGAAATGTCATATTTTAATATTGCAATCAGGGGAAGAAAATGAATAAATGGTGATAGAATAGCTGCCTAACTATTTGGGGGGTAAATAGCAGATCCCCATGTTTCATGTTAAATAAACATATATCCATAAATGTGAAAAAAGACCACATAAAGGTATTAGAAGAAAATAAAAGCAATATTTCTATAATCTTCTGGTGGGAAAGAGCCTTCAGAGCCTGATGCCACAAGCAGAGCCTTTGATATATTCCACCATCTTGTCTGTGACACCAGCTTAGCACTGATTCATGCCGAGCGTAAGATGAAGAGTTTTCCATATATTGTCTGATTTAAAGCCCACAGTCCTGTGAGGATGATATTACTATCCCTCCCTCATAGATGAAGGAGATCAGTGTAAGGCCCCAGCGGCCAAACCGAAAGCAGAAGGCAGTTTCACCCGACTGCAAAGCTGGTGCTCCCTCCTCCACTCTTTTGTCTTGTCTCCTTAGAGACAAAAACACTGGAAATATTCGAAACACTGAAATTCAATGAAAGCCAGTATTTCTTTACCATAAAGAGTTTTTGTTTGTTTGTTTCGAAGTGGTGGGGTTTGGCCATGCTGTGCAGCTTGCAGGATCTTAGTCCCTTGACAAGGGATTGAACCTCGGGCCACAGCAGTGAAAGAGCCACGCCCTAACCAGTGGACCACCAGGGAACTCCCAAGAGTTTTGTAAGTCAACAAGAAGAAGACAAACAGTCCAGGGGAAAAGGGGGCGAGGGCTGTGAAGAGTAGGAGGTGTGTTGACAGTCTGCCACCATATCTGCCTGTCGTCTCCTCATGGCTCATGTGGGGTGGGTTTTGTTAGCCAGGCCTTTGTCACCTCGTGACGTAAAAATCACCTCTAAGATTTTCTTCAAGTACTTTTATAATCTGTCCAGAATTTGTTGTATTTGTTTGTTCGTGTGGTTGAGGTAGGGGATCTAACTTTTTCCCCCTACATGAAGATCTGATTCTTTTCAAATCTTTCACTGAATGGTTTATTCTTTCTTCCCTGGTCTACTATGCTATCTTCATCTGGATGCTGTTCTGTGATCCAGTTATCTTGTCCTGTACCAGTACTGATATCACACTGCTTAATTCCAGTTGCTCTATAACATATTTTATTTCTGGTAGGGCAAGGTCCTACTCTTTGACCTTCTTTGGCATACATCTCATAACTATTCTCACATATATTCTCTACCAAATGTCAGCTGGCCAGGTTTATTTAAAAATTATTTTGGTTATAAAATGGATTGCATTGAATTTTTAGTTTCATTTGAAGAGAATTGACCTCTTTACAACATTCTAGGAGGATGGTATCTCATGCCATGTAAGTACTTCTTAATGTGCTTCAAAAAAGGTTTAATATTTTCATCACATAGGTCTTACAAATTTGTGGCTAAATTTATTCCTAGGTGCTTTATGCATTTTTATTGATATAGTAAATGGGATGTTTCTTCTGTTTTTTAGTTAGTTAGTTGTGTTATATGGGAAAGCTATTGAGGCTAATATGTTGATCTCTTGATTTTGTATGGAGCCATCTTACTCATGTTACTTCCAGTAAAATTTCAGTTGATTCTTTTGGTCTTTTTGGGTCCCTTGTTTCATATGCAGATATGTTTGTCTCTTCTTTCCAATACTTCGTTTTTCTTATCGTACTGATTAAGACCTCCTCCACAATGCTCAATAGTAGCAGTAATGATTGGGCATCCTACTCTTGTTCTTGACTTTAAAACAATGCTTAGGTTTCTGCCAGATACTTTTATTTTCTTTTCCTACTTCTAAGAGTTTTTATTAGGAATTATCTGTTGAACGTTATCTAAAACAGTCAATAAAATATATCGCCAGCTGCATGCAAGACCCTAAGTTAGGTACTGTGGAAGAGTCAAAGGATTCTTAAACAGGGTAGAATTCCTTTCCTTGAAAGAGTTAACATCTTACTGGATAGATCAGATTTAAAGTAAAAAGGAATGAATAAGGATTTGGAAATAGTTGTAATGGATAATCATGATCCTGTTTTCTTTCAAAACAGATTTCTTCTCATAGAATTGCAAAAGAGGAAGATAGAAAAAGATGCAGAAGGTAAATATTGGTCTTTGAAAGCAGAATTTTATAACTAGAGGAGAACTTAGAGCTCATCTATTTCAGTTTCCTCACCAAAGGCAGGAAGAACGTTTAATTACCCTAATGGTTTACCCTAGTTTATTTATCAGCAGAATTAGCTCCCCAGCCCAAGCTGAGTTAGAACAGGACTGGCACACATTCATCTGCTCTCACTAGTCCTTTAAGGAAAGAGGGTGGACGGGGAGAGGTTTTGGTTGTACCTGTTCCTGCTGGGCTGATGCCTGGCTCCCAGGCATCAGGCCAGGCCAGAGGCCTTCTAGGAGGCTCTGGGGTAGGGAGGGCCACATGGTTGGGGATTTAGGGGCTGGCCTCACTCAAAGCTGACGAAAGGTAGAACATATGAGTCCCTCCTGGAAAGTGGCAAGAAAACTTCCCTTCTCATCCTACTGTTTTTCAGGCCCCTACTCTCTCTTCCCTTTATCCAAACCTCATAGAATTTTAACCGGGAGAAACTTTAGACACTAGTTTGTCTCTTCCTTTTGTAATAAGGAACTGGAGAAAGAGAAAGGGAAACTATCTTGCCCCATGGTCATACTGCTAGTGATTACCAAGAAGAAGATGGTCCCTTTCCACTGAGGACTTCTCCACTGATCACACACTGTGCTTGGGCTGTGAGCTACGTTTTATGTCACAGTCGAGTAGACACATACTATATGGACATAAGTAGTTTCTGAAACAAACTTATTGTGCACTGTGATTTTTTTCTCTTCTATTTGTATTCGAAAAGAGTATTTTGTGCTTCCCTGCTGGTCGTGGCCTTTAAACGGATTCCACAATTCACTGACACCTGAGTGACAGCCTGCAGAGTGAAAGTCAGAGAGCTATAGATGACTTTGCTCGTTGGGTTCAGGTGTTTACTTGGTGTGATTCAACTTATAGGATAGAGCAGCCAGGAAAATAAAATCGCCTTCTCCCCACACCCACACCCCCAGCAAATGCTGCATGTGCGACTAAGTCCGAAGCGGACTGGTGTGAAGCGCGTCTAAGGGAGTAACAAGTTTCTGCCCAGTGCCGTTGTGCAGTGTTTTCACTGCACGAGGGCAGTTGGCCAAGGGCAAAGAAAGGTGAACGGGGCTGAAAATCCTGCCTATGCTCCATGCTAAGCCACATAGAAATGTCTCTCCAGAGACACTTGGGGTCCATTTTGGACAGACACAGAGAACTTCTGGAAGGCCAGCATGCATGCAATGATTTTCATGATCCCGGGTCTGTGGTGGTTTTGCTCATTGTGATTATGGACTGAGGTCCCCATTTAGTCCTAATGAAAGCAGAGATAGCACATTGTGAGAGAGATGAAAAGTGACATGTAACACTAACTGTGTGTGTTTTCCTCCAAGGGGCTTTTTTTTGATTTCTGCTGCGTAAGAGAAGCTCAGGGGAAAGTGAGAGTCAGGTAGATGTGAGGAGGATAAAGTACTGTGGCCAGAGAAAGCAGGGGGGATGCAGAATTAATATTTCCCTTTCTGTGTTCTAGGAGGGCTTTTTCGGGAGAAGGCGGCCACTTTGGCTTAGGGATATGTATAGGCCTCTCAGCGCCACACGCAAGGAAAACAAAAGCTACACGACAGGGAGTCTTCTGATGAGGATGAGATATTTCTGCATCCCAGCAGGAGGCCCAAACTCGTCATCCAGAGCTCACTGAGGAGGCTGAATCTTTACCTCATCAAGAGGCCCCTGCTCAGCATCCACAGACCCCTGAGGACGTTGAATCTTTTTCACCCCAGGCAGAGGCCCAGGCTCAGCATGCAGAGCCCGCTGAAGAGGTAGAACCACCTCCACTTCTGCAGGAGGCTCCATCTCAGCCTTCAGAGGCCCCTGAGGAACTAGAAACTTCAAGTCCTCAAGAGGCCCTTGCCCGGCCTTTGGAGACACTTAAGGAGGTTGTAGTTCGACTAGAAGCACATCATGGGGTAAATGAAGCTCAGCAGTCACACTTGTACAATGTCACTGTTAAATCTCTGGCTCGGGCACTTCCCATAAATCCACAGGTCACTAAAGAGGCTGAACCTTCTCCAGTCCAGCAGAAGACCCCATCGCAGCCTCCAGAGCTCATTAGGGAAGTTGTAGCTCAGTCTCCATTGTATCCCGAGGTGACAGTTCCAGCACAGAGCAGGATCATGCTGAGCATCCAACATCACCCAGTATCAAGAGCAGTGGTTCTCAACCAGGGTGATTTTGCACACAGGTGACATTTGGTAGTGTCTGGCGACAGTTTTGCTTGTCAGAACTGTATATGCTGCTGGCATCTAGTGGACAGAGACCAGAGATGCTACTAAACATCCAACAGTGTACAGGAGAGCCTCCCACAGCAAAGAATTATCCAGCCCAAAGTGTCAATAGTGCTGCCTAGCTAGGGAAATAAAGATGACTTAACACAAGTATTTAATGAGCATTTAGTATTTTGTATCTAATGCACCACATATATAATCATGAAAGTATAAATCATAATATCTCCCACAGTGAGATTTCTTTAGTGTATGGAGGGAGTAGTGATGTTATGTTTCATCATATATAAATTAGAATTATTGCCAAAGGATAAATGTTCTGAAAGAATATCTGTTTTTCTAATTCTTTTGCTTGTGTCTTTTTTTGTAGAAATCTTGGTTGCAATTTACTCCCAGAACTGAGCTTTGGAACGTTTCAGGCCTGGCATGGAATGCAGTTTTTACACAAGTTGTAAGTGAAATAGAAGATGAATACATGTAAACAACTGTGTGTAAAAACAATCATGCAGTTATTGGTTAGCTGGGTGTAAGTAAGCCCAGTATGAATTCTGGAAAGTATGTCTTGAGAGCCATTTATTTTTTTTTTTTCAAATGAGGAAACTAAGGTACAAAGAGGCCAAGAGACTTGTTTAACTCATATATATGAAAGGCTCTACTTTCCATAGTACTGATCTTTGGCATGGTCAATTAAAGGCCCCGAACCAAAACACTCAGATTAGCATTGTCATGGAATCCCACTCCATGGATGCCTCTCCAATATGCGAATGGTCCAGGCACTTCCACTTTTGAATTTCACTTTGATTCCTTTTCATGTGCAAAGTTCCTAACTGCTTAAAATGTATGCAACACAGAGCTGCAGAGAACTAAGTTTAGCAGGGTGTGGTTCAGTGGGTGTGGGTGCTTCCCCAACCATCATTAGCTCTTTTAAATGGTAAAGCAGAAAGAATTCCTGAACACCCACCACAGGGCTCTCCCCAGCCACCCAGAACATTATTTTTCAAAAAAGCATATATTGCTGAAGTGAATTATCTGTGGCCAATAGGAACCTTTGAGGTATGGAAAAAGACGTCGTTTGTGTTCAGCTGTAGTGTGAAAAATATAAAGAAAAGACTTTGCTGCGGCCTAATTCAATATATTTTCTTTGCTGACTACTCTTCAATAAGAAGTGTGGGTTTTACACCCCTTCAGCTCAAAACTTCTCTGATTTCTCATGACACAAGGAAATGATAGTGGGTACGTTCAATGGCCCGAAGGCGATTTTAGACTCAAGGTAAAGAGCTCTTCTACACCTGGCTTTGGAAAAGACTCTCTTACCTGTCTTATGGTTCAGAAATCCAGTTTCACACAGTTCCCACATTTTGGGTTAATGAAGGTGTTGAGGCTGTGTCTGGAGCTGGATTAACAATTCCTGCAGATGCCTATCTTTAGCGGCCTCCTTCCTTTCCCTTGTTAGTTTGCTGACGCCTACCTTGGGGAGAGAGCACCAAGGGTCGGTTTTTCTTTTGTTAGCACACCGGAGAGCAGGCTCGTGAGGTCCCTTCACCAGGAGGTTTTAGTAGCGTCAGTACAACGTCTTAAACTCACCACCTTTCCTAAACATCCTAGAACACCAAGAGTTCCTTATAAGAATCAGAGTTTCACTAGAGTTATGTAGGCAACACAGGACAATACATTGTGGAAATAAATAAATAAATCACAGTTTAAAAATTAATGAATTCATTCCAAAACATTCACTGAGTGCCTTGCCCACTGTCTGTGAACACTGTACTAAGTGCTGGGGATACAAAGACGCATAGGGCAGGGACTTTGTCCTCAAGAAGCTTTCATACTGGAAGGAGAAATATGGATGTTGATTGGAAAACATATATGAGAGCCATTCTAGCATCTATGCAGCAGGGTAACAAGGTGAGGGAGGGGGGTGATGAAGTAGCAAATGGGTGGTAGGTTAGAAAAGATTTGTAATGGAAGAGGCACCAACTTGTTCCTTTGGAATTTGTGCTCCTCTTAAATGACAGAAAAAGGTAGTGAAAGAATCAGAGCTATCTGGTGTTGTAAATAAATTAGTACTGTACTCCGAAAACTCATTCACAGTTACTTTCAAAAGATTGTCACAGTATAGTAAGTCTTTGTTTCGGACTAAGTCTTTCTAATAGACAAAGCTAATTTGCTTCAGGATACATTTGCCATGGTGAGATACAAACTTTATTGCATCTCTTACCAAAGGCAAGCCACCAAGGGAAGATGCCACCCTCGAGTTAAATCATTTTACTACCTATAATGACATATTACTGGGGTGTTTATAAGTTGCCTGCATTAAATAAGTTTGGAAAAGGGCCTCAGCTGAGGTGGACTTATCATGAATTCAATGAACCTTAGGCTTCAGGGCTCCTCACTTGCATAGGTCCCTTCCAAAGTCTTGAGAGGGGTCCTAGCGATGTTTCTATTTATAACTTTGCATATTTTTATTAGATAGGATTTCCCAAAGTAGATGAGGTTCAGGCCCCACAAAACCTTGATTCATCACCGGGTGTCAGGTAATTATAAGTCAAGAGGTTTCTTGAATGAAGCCTCTATGTTATTGAGAAATATCAGGTGAAGTAGTTAGCAGCGTGGTAGTCTATTTTAAATCCGAAATCTACCTCAAAGATGAGCCAAGAGCTTATTAAATTATAAAGTACCACTTTTTGAATGGTGGTAGTAATCATATCTCTTTCAGATAAAATCAGGAATGAAATATACTATGGAAAACCGGCAGTGGTTGATAATCCTAAATGTTAAGTATGCTTTTTTCTCTGACTGTAAAGTGTTTCTCCTTCATTCACCTATGCACGTCCAGACTGATGGCTTATTTTTAAAAATTCTTTTAGTCACTTCATTGGATCTAACAATACAAGCTCCATGATTTTAGAAACTGAAGGACTCTACAATGTAGAAAGGCTATATAACTTAACCAGACAGAGCACATTCACATGCTGGCTTGTCCGTGGTACATCAATATTGTACCAAGAACATAAGCACGAAGAGAGAATAAGAGGAAAATCAAAGCCTTATCCCTATTGAATTATTTACCCCATTGTTGAGAATATCAGTGCGGGAGGTGTGGCCACACTATGAAGGCAAATTGAGCTGCGGTCACAGAGCCGCCCTAATGCTCCCCCAGTCAGCTAGCATTGGTTTCCTTTACATAGCTATGTACACACAAAAGCTTACACACTTGAGGGTGTTGTCCTCACTTTTTGCTATGTACTAGAATCCTGGCAGCTTCTCAGATTTAGAAAGGCATAAACACTAAAAGCAAAAATAACTTGGGTCTGCCCTTTGGGGTGATTCAGGGTGGCTGTTTTATTTGTAATAGTTCAAAATTTTGAGATTGTCACACCTAGCAACTACTATACTTTTCTTCTCCCCACTGCATCTTATTCTTCCCACCTGTAGTATTTTCTCCCATTCCATAGGTTTATTCACTTTCTTGAAAGTGTCCTTTGAAGCACAAACTTTTTAGTTTTTATAAAATCCAATTCATCTATTTTTCCTTTGGTTGTTTGTGCTTCTGGTATCATATCTAAGAAACTGTTGTCTAAAGCAAGGTCATAAAGATTTACTCCTGTGTTTTCTTCTAAGAGTTTTATAGCCTTAGTGCTGACATTTGGATATTTGATCCATTTGGAGTTAATTTTCATATATGGTGTGAAGCTTCATTATTTTGTGTGTGGATGTACAGTTGTCCCAGCATCATTTGAAAAGACTGTTCTTTCCACATTGAATTGTTTTGGCACCCTTGTTGAAAATCAATAGACCATAAATATGAGGGTTTATTTCTATATTGTCAATTCTGTTCCATTGATTTACATGTCTGTTCTTATTCCAGTACCACACTGTGATTGCAGTAGCTTTGAACTGAGTTTTGAAACCAGGATGTGTGAGTCCTCCCACTTCGTTCTTTACCGACATTGTTTTGGTTATTCTGTTTCCTTGAATTGCCATAGGAATTTTAGAAACAGCTTGGCAATTTCTGGAAAGAAGTCAGCTGGGATTTTGATAGGAATTGCAATGGAACCATAGGTCGATTTGGGAAGTAGTGAAACTTTAATAAGATTATCTTCCAGTCCATGAATCCAGCATGTCTTTATACTTATTTAGATCTTCTTCAATTTCTTTCAACAGTTTTGTACTTTTCAGTGTGAATCTTGCACTTACTTGGTAAAATTTTCCCCTAAGTATTATATTTGTTTTGATGCTGTTCCACATGGAATTGTTTTCTAAATTCCATTTTTCGATTACTCATTGCTGGTGTGGAGAAATAATGTTGATCTTATATCCTACAACCTTGCTGAAGTCATTTATTAATGCTAACAGTTATTCTCCTAGATGCCCAGGAATATGTCTTGTGGTCTTCCAGTTTCCCAGGAATACATTGGAATATTGCAAAGTGTCTGTGGACATCTCATTCCTCAGCTTTTCTTTTAAAGCTTTGCGGTTGGGTTGTTTTTTGCCCCAAACTGTTATCCATTGCCTCATGCCACCGCCATGTTAAAATATTTGCTTGAAAATGTTTTCCAGAAATGCCACCTGAGCAGAGGCTTTTCTCACTAGACAGCCCTCAGTCAGGTCAAAGGCAAGCCTTTCAAGTGAGGTCTTCCAGGGGACCACCAGACATGTACAACAATGACAGTTCTTTGGGGATGAGGCTTTGAAGGACCTCCCAGTCCATGCTGCTCGTTCTGGTACCAGGGATGTGGGCTGTTTTTCAAGGCTACCACTGGCATGGAGACCAAAGGTCGAGGGCAAGTTCAAGCAACACAGATCTCGTTGTTCTTACAGAAATTAATTTGTTTTCCTTGAATAACTTGCTCCCCCATTTGCTGCCAGCGTGTTGGTTAAATTCCCAGAGTTCAGAAGACGTTGATTCTGACCATTTTTGCCAGTTTTGTTGTTGTTGTTATTGTTGCTTCCATGCGGGGATGAATTTTCAGATGTCCTTCCTCCATCATTTTTACTGATTTTCCTGCAATTTTTTAAAAAAAAATCTATAAAGTCTCAATGGCCATAGGCTAATTAAATATTTATCACGAGAGATGATTAAGGAAAAAATAAATAAAAAGAGAAATAAATAAATAAATAAAAAGAGAAAATATAGTTCTCATAGAGGCTTTCCCAGATGGGTAGATGAAGTTTGAAAAGGTATTTCTATATTTAGTGCTGTCAAAATTAAGGTTAAAGTAACAGATGTTTCAAAAAGAAAAAAACCCTTTTTTTTCATTCAGGTTAAACACAGGCTTTAGAGTCAGAACTGAGTACCAACTCCAGCTCTGCTTCTTACGAGCTTGATGACTTAAGACAAGTTATGTAACTTCTCTGTGCCTCAGTTTCCTCATTTGTACAATTGTGTAATATATATATCACATAAGGTTACTGTGAGGATGAAATGTTAAATGCTGATCACATATGCATGGCAACCCAAAAGATATTAGTTTTGATAATTATCTTTATAATATTCTGTAAAAGTACACTAATAATTCTTGAGTAGAGTTAACCTAAAGTCAGATATTCTCTTCTTTCTTCCTGTTTCTTTTCTGTTTTTTTTTCCCCCTTATTTGTTTTAAAGAACTAAGGGGGAAAAAAAGAAAGAAAGAAAGAACTATGAAGAAAATCTATTCCAACATTTTGGAATAAAATTTTGTTCCCCAAAATTAATTTGTTTATTTTATTGATATATAAACAAAATGTTATTTATTTATTCAGCAAACATTTATTAAATGCCTAGTAACTATTAGGCACTATGTCAGGCACAGGAATAATAATGACAATAAAGTGTGGTCCCTGCTCTCAAGTTGCTGACAATCTAGGAGAGTGACAAGTAAACAGTTGATTACATACACAGTAACAAAGGCTATGGCACCAGGATACACACGGGACTATGTGATGGGAGTATGGCTTTCACCAGTTCCTCTTGGATTTCTCTCTTCTTTGGCTCCAGAACCAAGGAATTAGCCTTATTTTTGTCTTTAGCTGGGTAGTTTAAATCATGAAATTTTTCAAACTTTGTAGAGATGAAAGAAAAACACCTTGAATTATGGAGGACACTAGAAACAGTACTTTTTTACAGAGCAAGGGCTTCCTACCAGCATAGTCACTTCGAGGGTTTTTAACGTGAAAAGTACTTTGGCATATTTTTTCTTTGCTAGCCACTTTTTTTCTATTTTATTGTTTGTTTGTTTGTTTCTCTTCTCCACTTTATCATCTAGAGACCTGGGTAGTTCCCAGTGAAAGAGTGTTTTACAGATTCTAAGGGAGATTTATAGGTAAAGACAGAAAATGATTTTTTTTAACCTTCAAGTTCCATACGCAAAAAAAATGACTATAAACTTTCATGGAAGTAATTGAAAATGCAGATAATTTTAATTCCATTCCATTTTTCAGAATTCTCAATCGTAATCCTTTGCCAACAGTGGAAGATTCTTGTCTTTTTAAAGTGCCAGCATTAAACTCTTTGTAAGTATTGTAACAGTTTCATGGCTCATGAGATAATTTCTGCTCCTTTTGACTTTCGTCAAAAATTGAGTACTTTGGCTAAACAGTCATAATTTAGATTTTAACTGGGTTATTGAAAATAAGAGTTATTGGCAAAGAAAAGGATTAAGAAAGAATATATATGGGTAAGAGAGCCAGCAGAGGATGAGAACAGTGTTGAAGAACACATATAGGTATGGAACATGAAGATGCATATAGGAATAGTATTTATCCAAGAAAGCAAAAAGGAATAAGGGGTACATTATTTTTTTAAAAAAGAGTGATCAAAAGAGGTAGACGCAATTGAAAATGAGAAGTGAGGCTAATAGAAAATGATTGTACTGTTCAGCACCAAGGTCATTAATTTGATGATGCAAATTTAAATTTCTTCCAAAAGAGCTCTTTGGAATTATCATCTATGGCAAGTAAGAAGCCAAAGTGGAAGTAATCCCATGTTACGTATCTTTTTCAGTTTAGAAATTTTGTCTTTGGGTTTTATATCATGCATGTTTGGGCTTCTCCTTCAGAGACATGGGAACAGCACAAGTGTCACTTACAGCAATTGAAAGCATCCTCATGATGACCCTTGAATTGGAAACACTGTAAGTTGATTTTTCTTACATTGATTTTCACTCAATTGTATTTTTAGGTTTGTTTGATTATCTTCTTAAGTCAGGTTTATTTATGTATAATTTTCATTTAACAAACTTCACTCTTTTTAAATATACAGTGTGATGTGTTTTGACAAACGTATAGTTCTGTAGCCACCACCACATTTGAGGTCAAGAAAACTTCTGCACTCCCAAGAGACCCCCCATGTCCCTCTGTAGTCAATCCATCCTCCTGTCACTACCAGCCCCTGGCAACCACCAATCTGATTTTTGTCCGTATAATGTTGCCTTTTCCAGAATATTTGATAAATGAAATCATGTGGTATGTAGCTTTTTGTTTTTGGCTTCTTTCACTTAGCCAGTCTCTTTGGAGATTCATCTGTTTTGTTGCACCTGTCAGTAGCTCATTCCTTTTGAGCGCTGAGCAGTATTCTAGTTGTGTGGATACGCAGTCATCGTTTGATGCACATTTGAGTTTCTTCTTGTTTTTTGGCTATTATGAACAAAGCCTCTGAAAACACTCACATGTGTGTGTGAACATATGTCTTGTGTGAGCATATGTTTTCATTTCTTTGGGGTAAAATACCTCAGGGTGGGATTGCTTCATCATATGCTAAGTGCCTATTGAACTTTTTAAGAAACTGCTGAACTGTTTTCTAAAGTGCCTGTGCCATGTTGCTTTCCCACAAGCAGTCTATGAGAGTTGCAGATGCTCTACCTCTTCACCTGATCCTTATATTTGTTTTTAAAAAAATTTAGCCTTTCTAGTAGGTGTGTAGTTGAATCTCGTGGTTTTTGCCACATTTTGCATTTCTGTAATAGCTGATGATGTTGAGTGTCTATTCATGTGCAAATATCCTTTTAAATGAAGTGTCTGTTCAAATCCATTTTTTAATTGGATATTTGCATTGAGATTTAACAGTGCTTTATATAAAAAGCAATGGAAATAGTCCTTGCTCTCAGGTATGTGTTTAGTAAATATCTTCTCCCAGATTGTGACTTATCTTCATTATATTAAAGTGTCTCTGAAAACTAGAAGTGTTAAATTTTTGATGAACTCTAATTTAGCAATTTTTCTTAATTTTTCATATTTATTTAATTTATTTATTTGGTTGTGCTGGGTCTTAGTTGCGGCAGATGGGCCCCTTAGTTGCGGCTCATGGGCTTCTTAGATCTGGCATGCGAACTCATAGTTGAGGCATGCATGTGGGACCTAGTTCCCTGACCAGGGATCGAACCCGGGCCCCCAGCATTGGGAACTTGGAGTCTTAACCACCACGGAAGTCCCTTAGCAATTTTTCTTAGATGGTTTTTGCTTTTTTGTGTCTTAATCTAAGAAATCTTTCTCTGAGACCCCACTGTCTAACCCCAAATCACAAAGATTTTCTCCTACGTATTCTTCCAGACGTTGTATAGCTCCATTTAGGTCTATGATTCATTTTGAGTTAATTTTCATATACGTTGTGAGGGAAGGGTCAAGTTTTATTTTTTTGCAGTTTAAAAAACTATTTCTGTAGGACCCTATTGTGACAGTTTATTACACAACGTACTGCACCTTAAACTGTGCCATCCCCCCTCCCATATGGCAAGCTAATAGAAACATTCTGTTACCACAAGGCTAGTTGAGGGGATTGCGTGAGATTAGTATGCGGAAACGGCCCTGCATTTAGCAGTCTGTTCCAACCGTCTTTGTCAGGTCACCTGACAAATGACTGTCTTCACCGTGCCGTCACGCATTGGTCACTGCTCTAGCCTCATCTTCCTCAGCGTCCCACAGCATCAGCCACAATTGCGATCCCTCTCTTGTCAGCTACATGCCCTCCTCTCTGGATATTAAAAATTATTTCCCTGTTTAACGACAATACTGTTAATACACAATATTGAAGACATTAAATTCTTACACAATAATATTACCTAATAAAGTGTTGCTATTCAAATTTCCCCCATTGTCTCTCTTATATAATATCATTTCTTTTAACAGCTTTTTGAGGTACAATTGACATGCAGTAATCTGTGTTCACACACTCACATACATACACACCATGAAGACATCACGAAAATCAAAATGTCCATCACCTCAGAAAGTTTCTTAATGTCTCTTTGTAATCCTTCCCATCGTTCCTTGCACTTCCCAATCGCCATGCAACCATTGATCTGCTTTCTGTTTGCATTTTCTAGAATTTTATATAAATGGAATCATACAGTGTATACTTTTTTCTAACTGGCTTCTAACTCAGCATAATTATTTTAATCTTCATCCATATTGTTGTATATATCAGTAATTCATTTCTGTTTATTGCTGAATAGCATTCCTTTATATGGATGTACCACCATTTATGTATTGACCATTGATGGACATTTGAGTTGTTTGAGTCTTTGTCTATTACAGATAAAGTTGCTATGACTATTTGTGTACAAGTCTTGTATGGATGTTTACTTCCATTTCTCCTGGGTAAATGCCTGCCTGTAGAATGGCTGCATCATTGGTAAGTGTATGTTTAAGTTTTTTAAAAATACCTATTTTCCATAGTGGTTTGATCATTTTACATCTCTACCAGCAGTGTATGCGAGCTGCATTTTCTTCACGTTGTGGCCAACATTTGCTATGCTCAGTATTTTTAATTTTAGATAGTTTAATAGGTGTGTAGTTGTATCTCACTGTAGCATCCCTAATGATTAATCATGTCAAACATCTTTTCATATGCTTATTTTCCATCTGTATATCTTTGAATCTTTTATTTATATTTTTCTGGAGTTCTGAGAGTTCTTTATATATTCTGGAAATTAGTCCTTTATCCAATAGGTAAGTTGCTAGGTATTTTCTCCCATTCTGTGACTCATCTTTTCGTTCTCTCAGGAGTGTCTTTTGCAGGGCAGAAATTCTTAATTTCGATGGTGTCTAATTTATCTGTTTTTTTTCTTTTATGCATTATGCTTTTGGTGTTGTATCTAAGAAATCTTGCCGAACTCAAGGTCATAAAATTTTTCACCTGTTTTGTTCTAGATGTTTTATAGTTTTATGTTTTACATTTAGATCTTTGAACCAATTTGAGTTCATTTCTGTATATGGTTTAGATGGAAGTTCCTTTTTTTTTCCTTTTTGCACCTGGATATTCAGTTGTTCCAGCATCATTTGTTGAAAAGACTATCATTTCTCCACTGAAATGCCTTTGAACCTGACAGTCAGTTCTCCACCTCTCTCTACTTCAGAACTTTGTATTCTGTTCCTTTGGTCTTTTTGTCTCTCTTTACACTACTATCACAATGTCTTGAAGGTGTAGCTTCATAATCCTTGAAATCAGTTACTGTTAGTTCTTCAACTTTGTTCTTTCTCAAAGTTGTTTTAGTGATTCTAAATTTTATTTCCATATGAATTTTAGAATTAGCTTGTCAATGTCTATAGAAAAGCCTACTGGGGTTTTGATGTATAAATCGATTTGGGGAGAATTGATGTCTCAACAATATTGAATCTTCTGATCCATGGATACTTTATATCTCTCCATTTATTGAGGTCTTTCTTAATTTCCCCCGGCAATATTTTACAGTTTTCAGGGTGCAAGTCTTTTGTCAGACTTATTCTAAGTATTTTATATGTTTGATTCTTTTATAAGTAGCATTTTAAAACTTTGATCTCTGATTGTTTGTTGAGACAAATTCATCTTTTTGTATGTGGATCTTGTACCCTGCAAACTTGATAAACTCATTTATTAGTTCCAGTAGCATTTTCGTAGCTTCTATCAGGTTTTCTACATAATCATGTTATCTGCAAATAAAGATAGTTTTACTTCTTCCTTTGCATTCTGAATATCTCTTTTCTTTTTGTTGCCCTATTGCACTGGCTAGAACCTTCAGTGCAAGGTCAAATAGAAGCAATGAGAGCAGATATCCTTGCCTTGTTCCTGATCCTGGTGAGAAAGTACTTTGTCCTTCACCATTAAGTATGATGTTAGGTTTTTTGTAGAAGTCATTTATCAAGTTGAGGAAGTCTCCTTCCATTCCTAGTCTACTGAGGGCTGTTTTTTTTTTCTTTAATCAGGAATGTATGTTAGATGTTTTCATTCTTTTCCTGCATCCATTGCAGTGATTATATGATTTTTCCCTTCTTTTCTTAATTTGTTTATTTATTTTTGGTTGAATTGGGTTTTCATTGTTGTATGTATCCAGTATTCTTAATCTTTTATGTAGATCCATATTCCAATCTGGTGTCATTTTCCTTCTGCTTAAAAATACTTCTTTTAACATTTCTTATTGTGAAAGTCTACTAGCAATGAATTCTTTCAGCTTCTGTATGTCTGAGATAGTCTTTATTTTGCTTTTGTTTTGACAGATGTGGGTATAAAATTCTAGCTTGATAGAATTCAATTCACTACTTTAAAGATGTTATTCCACTGAGTTCTCGTTTATGATTTTTCAAGCAAGAATTCTGCTGTCATTGTTATCTTTGTTCCTCTGTACGTAGTGTATAATTTTTTCCTCTGGCTCCTTTTAAATTCTTCTCTTTATTGCTGGTTTAGAGCAATTCGATTATTTTCTGTGCCTTGGTGTAGTTCTGTCCATGTTTCTTCTGCTTAAAGTTCATTGATCTTCTTGACTTTGTGGGTTTATAGTGTTTACCAAGTTGGAAAAATTTTGGCTATGATTTCTTCAAATTTTTATATTTCTCCTCTCCTTCATGGACTCTAAGTACACATGTATTAGGCCACTTGAAGTTGTTGCACAAGTCACTGAGGCTCTATTCATTTTGTTGTTGTTTTGTTACTCCTTTTGTTTCATTTTGGATAGTTTCTGTTGCTATGCCTTAATGTTCACTGACCTTCTGCCGTGTCTAATTAGCCTTTAACCTCCTGCAATATCTTTTTCATTTAGACATTGTTTTTAATCTCTAGAAGCTCAATTTAGGTCTGTTTTACATTTTGCATGCCTGTACTTAACATTTTCAGGGTTTAGTCTGGGTGTTTTAACATATGAAATACAGTTATAATAACTTTTCTTCATGTATAATAACTTTTTAAAAGTTCTTTCCTGCCCATTCTAACATCTGTATCGATTATGGGTTATTGTTGATTGATTGCCTTTTCTCCTCAGTATGGGTCATATTTTCCTACTTCTTTGCATGCTTGCATGCAATTTTTCATATGATCCCAGATATTGTGAGTTTTAGTTTATTGTGTGTTATGTATATTTTTATTCCTGTAAAATGCCTGGGCTTTGTTTTGGGTGAAATTAGGTTACTCAAAACACTTTTATTCTTTTAGGTCTAGCTTTTAAGGTTCGTTGGGTAGGAGTCCAAGTAGCCTTTAGTCTGGAGCTCATCATTTGCAACTACTGAGACAAGTCCTTTCTGCGTATCATGAGGTTTTCCAGTCTGACTTGTAGGAACAGGTACTATTCCTACAACCCTGTGTGATATCCAGTTGTTCTTCTTATTAATCCTTTCATGTGGTTCTTTTCCTGGCATCAAGTTATTCCTCACACAAATGTACTGACCCATACTTTGTTGAATTCTCAAGAGCTCCCTCTGCATATCTCCAGAGTTCTTTGTCTGTGCACTTCTTTTCTCTCTGATACTCTGCTTTGTGAACTCTAGTTACCTTGGTTTTCCCAGACTCTTCTCTCCATTTCGTCTGTCAGGGAGCCCACTAGTCTCTGTCTGGACTTCTCTTCCCTGTACCATGACGTGGATACTCTCTCAGAGAAGTAAGGGCAATTATAGGGATCACTTCATTTATTTCCCATCTCCTCGGGAATCACTGAAATGTATTGCCTGAGGTTCCGTTTCTTGAAGACTGTTGTTTCATAGGTTCCATCTGATTTTTTCCTTGTTTCAGCTGGGAGGTTAAGTTGGCCCTTGTACTTCATCTTGGCCAGAAGCCAATAACATTCTTTAAGTCTGTTTTGTTTTGATACAGGATCCAATTAAAGATGAGGCATTGCATGTCATGTCTGTGTTTCGGTTAACCTAGAATTTTTCCCTACTATCTTTTTTTGGTCTTTTATGACATTGGCTTTTTTGAAGAGTCTAAGCCAGTTGTCTTGTAAATTGCCCCACAATCTGTATTTGTCTGTTTCCTCATTAGATTCAAAGTAAACATTTTGGGGAAGAATACTATATAGGTGATGTATTCTTCATACTTCATCCCTTGAGGTGGCCCAGTGCTAAGTTTGATCACTTGATTAAGGTGGTCTATTCCATATCTCTCCATTGTAAAGTTATTTTTCCCCTTGGTAATTGATAAATAATATGTGGGGTGATCCTTGGGATCAGTGAAGATCCTACTTTCAAACAACTCTTCACCCAACTGTGCATCAATGATAATCCTTGTCTGAATCGGTTATTACATTGATAGTTGCAAAATAACACTTTCCTAATTCTATCCTTCCTTTTGCATTTATTAGCTGACATTATTCTATAAAGAAGAGCTCCCCCACTTTTCATTTGGAGTATCATTATGAACTCATGTGCTTTTTTTTCAATTAACTGTGTTATACCTTATTATAATGATAATGTTATTCTTTGGAATGTTCCTTTTGTCCAGATTTGGTCAATGCGATCTCTGTTATTGTTTAGCCACATGATGCTTTTTTATTACTAGAATAATTTCTAATATATTACTCCTCACAAATAGGAACTGAGAAAGTGACTCCAGAATGTGCGGTCTTATTCATACTCTTCTTAGAAGTCTGCCTTCTTCGGGTGTACTCTCAACCCAAAGTGAGGCTTTCGGGTTGGAAGGAGATACTTCTGAATTAAACTGCAGTTCAATGTCACCCAATTCTAATCCCTATTCCCTTTTTTCTAGGCATATCATACCTACTGCCATCCTAATCCTTCTGTTGGGCACCTCTCTCCTCCTCGATATTTATTTCCAACAGTCAAGGGCAGCAATTGGCCAACCGGCCCCTATCCAGTTCTATAGTCCATATGCCCCAAGAACTCCTTTTTGCACTGGTCTGTGGTGGCCTTGGCCTACCTCTTCTACCTACTCAGGTAACTCTTTTACCACGAATTTAATGACCTGTGTTTCCATTTATAGGATCTTACCCAGCCGGAGGGCCTGCTGCCTCTGCCAATTTAAAAATACTATTGAGGTTGTCTGTGAGACAGTCAAGCTGCGTTGTGACAGTGAACGCCTGAGGGACGTCACACGTTGTGGTGAGTCTCAATTGCGGGATAATACATTTTTAATTTTTAACTTAATTTTTTATTTTTAATCAAGGATGATACATTTTAAAACTAATGATGTAATTACATTATTTTAATACATTCATTCAGAGTTCCAGCTCCCTAAATTTCTAAGAATTACCCCCTTGCTAAAAATCAGATTCTTGGTTACATTATTAAGCTAAGAATAGCTCAGTTACATTATTAGCTTCATAATGTAACTGATCTGCATATGTAAAGGAACCAGAGAAAGGAATGGAAGGGGGAAGGGAATTCACATTAATGGCCACATATCCTATGCTGCCCTCTGTGCAAATGAGAACTTATTCACATAGTACATCACAGTTTGTAAACTGATTTTATATACATTAGGTCTCAAGTACCCTTTGTCTTATAAGACAGGTGTAAATATAGTTTTGTTTATTTTGTTTGTTTCTGCAATTTTATGAAGAGTACAAATGATGCTGTTTTAGGTCCTATCTGGAGCCTGAGAGTTTCTGGTTCCATAAGCAGAAGCTGCTACCAAGCCCTTCTAATGCATGGGAGAGCTAGTTATTTCTTTGACTGTCCAGCTCTGAACTTGCTCTGAATCGCAAGTTTTTCTATCCACAAAACACTCAGGGGCTTTCAACTATTTTTCTATATATTAGATTTATGGGCACTAACTTGATGACTTCCAAAATGTGCTTTCATGCCCAGGTAGCTTGAATACAGGTCTCTTTCAGTGATCTAGAGCACATCATAAATAATAACACTTTGCCACTTATATAAAGACAAAATGGCTGATTTTTCAACACAGTTTTTTTTTTTTTTTTTCCTTTGGCCACAAAGCTGGTGGGATCGTAGTTCTCCCACGAGGGATTGAACCCGGGCCACAGCAGGGAAAGTGCCGGGTCCTAACCACTAGACCACCTGGGAACTCCCCCAAACATTTTTTTTTACTAATTATATTACTCCCTTCTCCCCCAGAAGTGGGCAGAAAAGGCATTTTTACTCTCCTTTTACCGGTGAGGAAAAACAAGATCAGAGGTGTTAAGTGCTATGAACCTAGTGCCCCGATCTCCTGTCCCCAGTTTGGGGCTCTCAGCTAGCCTCTGCTCCTCCTTTCTCATGACCCTTCCCTCCTCCTTTGACCCTCACCAAAAATACTTTCAATCCTTTTGGAAGACAAGCCCAGCTACACAATGGTACACATTACCTTCACACAGTCAGAAGATTTGGATGGTTCCCCAAGTAGAGCTGGAAATATTAGAAGTAAAATGAATTGAAAGCAAAGTAGCCATCTGACAGAAGTTGCTTTTTCCCGTCTACATTTTAGGGCCTCAAGTATTATTCCATTGATTTGTTGAACATTCCACATGGGCATACAATCTGGCAAATCTCTTAACTTATACCCGAGATCCCTGCCCAAATTTTAGCAAAGAGCCAGGGCGGACATAGTGTTTTTTTCTGTATAGAGCCTTCTGTTATGGGGACTGGGATATATAGAAGCAGGGACTAAACAAAGGACTCAGTGGGTAGTTGGAGTAGGACATGTCCAGATGACGACCTGTTAGCGGCGGTTGTTGTCGTGGAGATCTGTGATAGCAGCAAGAACACAAGCACACTGAAGAGGTGGAGAGAGGAAGCCTCACACTCCTGTGCCTTTGAGGCAGGACAGGATGGGGTATATGAATGTGAGGAGTCACAGTAGGTCTGCAGAGAGTCCAGCTGATTAGGGGAATATTTGTCTTCCAGCCTTGGCTTTTCTTGAGTACTGGCCCCTGGGCACCAGTGGAGTAATCCTGAATATAGTTCCTATGTTTCACGCTACAGAATTTTCTGAGTAGATAGCCCCTTTTTCAAGAGAGACCTTTTTCACATTTTGTTGTTGCCAGTCATAGGCTTAAGTGTGGGTTTCTTTTTCTCCTAAGTAGCACTCAAACTTTGACTGATTCCTCATTTCTTTGGCTGTGGACTGACAAAAGGCTGTCCCATCAGTCTTCAGTGATGAAAAACAGTCCCTTCTCTTTTGACAGATGAAGAAACATCTATAGAGAATGCAGGAGGATCGTTGATGAAGTTGTTACTAGCCCAGCAGAAGAACAACAGCACCGAGCTGACTATTGAGTCAGAGAGGATGTCCTCACATAACAGTGCTGTCAGCTTGTCAGGCTTCATGAATGAGCAGCTGGACTTTCATAATAAAAGTGATATTATCAGTACACTAAATTACATACTGCCTTATATCTCAGAGGGAAATCTAGGAGATGTGGAATCAACATTATTACCATTCATTCAACTTCTTTTTTCAAATAAACAAGATGGACATATGCCGCTGGGCCTTTTGAAAAACAATACAAGGAGCCTTTCTGTTAAACCTGTACCCAACAATTCAACTAATAAAAACAAATTGAGGGAACTCCATTTTGTGGAAAATTTGTTAGATGCAGAAACTCAAGAAAAAATTGATGAGGTTAAAAAGGAAGAAAAACCTGCCACGCATACGCGTTCCAACCTTTTAAGTGCCATGTTTACACGCTACATCTTTCAAAAGAAATTAGAAACTGCCCAACCACAGAAAGACAGCCTAGCAAAGATTGAGAGTACAGAGGAAAAGCTGCTGAGAGTGAACAAGGTCCTCAAGGGGCATACAGAAAATGCACCTCAAAGCAGTGGGAGATGAGAGCGTCAGGAGGGAACAGAATGCCCAGCCATCTGTGGCGAGCACTGCCAAAGAATGAAAGCTCAGGAGGCCATCCCCAAGAAAGCTGAAACAGCTTCTCGTGGTGCAGAGGCCCAGGAAGCTGGTGGGAAAGTCCTCCAATGCAGAGTCTTCATTCCTAAAGGAACACAAGGCCGCAGGCTCCTCTTCCCTGAAACCGTACTTCAAGGGCAGGCCTTGTGCCTCCATCCCGCCAAAATCCCCATCTGAGGTTAAAAGCCAATCAAAAGACTTATCCAACGCTATTCATGTTTTCGAAGATGCAAAGGCAAGAGTTAGAAATATTAAGGACTTCGAATTAATCTCACATTCTGGAAAAAAAATACATCTTCCATAAAATTAGGTCTCATCGGGTCCACAGAAAACCCAAAGTTAAAAGGAGTCGAGGGGCTTCCCTGGTGGCACAGTGGTTGGGAGTCTGCCTGCCGATGCAGGAGACACGGGTTCGTGTCCTGGTCCGGGAAGATCCCACATGCCGTGGAGCGGCTGGGCCCATGAGCCATGGCCGCTGAGCCTGCGCGTCTGGAGCCTGTGCTCCGCAACGGGAGAGGCCACAACGGTGAGAGGCCTGTGTACCGCAAAAAAAAAAAAAAAAAAAAAAAAAAAAAAGGTAGTCGAAAGTTCAGAAAGAAAAGTTCACTTGATAGAATGATGCTTGCAAGCCCTCCGTTCTCTGTCGTGAGGAGTCTCATAAATTCCCCTCCACGAGAGGCTGTTTCGTCTTCAGGAGAAGTGACTTCTCAGGAAAATCCTTTTCCAGAATTATTTTCTCTTTCAGACCCTTCTGCAGAAAACACTACTTCAGAAAACAATACTGCACAAAATGTTTCTGAAGCAATTATTTCTACAGGAAACGCTACTCTGCCAGGAGGAACCGGCCCTGGAAACACTAGCCATAGGAACGTCTCCACTGCACATTCTACTGTTGCTGCAGACAACAGTATGCCAGCTGTTCAACACAGCAACAAAACACAATGGGAGCACCACAACATGGTCACTGAATTATCCTCTAAGCCCACAGGCTTCACTTTCCCAGGGCTCGCATCCCCGGGTGATCAAGTTGAAACTCAGCTAAACCAGCAGCTCTGGTCCCTCATCCCCAACACTGACGTGCAAAGGCTCATTTCTCATGTTATCCAGACTTTGAAAATAGACTGCTCGGACACCCACGTGCAGCTGGCCTGTGCCAACCCCATCTCTAGAACAGGCCTCCTGATGAAGCTCCTCAGCAAGCAGCAAGAAGTAAATGTGTCCAAAGCGGAATGGGATATGGACCAGTGGAAAGCTGACAACTATATCAGTGAGAGCACAGAAGCCCAGAGTGAGCAGAAAGAGCAGGAGTCAAGTGAGGTGAGGATAACCCCTGACACATGGGACTTGGACTTTTACTCAGTTTAGGACATGCCATTAACGTGCCCAAGCGGGAATACCACGGGCTCCTAGTCAGTATCTTATCTTCAGCCATGAAACGGGCTAAGACAGTGATCTCCAACTTTGCTCATTGAGAGAGTGTGTCACTATTCCTAGGGTAGACGCGAAAAGGACATAACACAAGATAAATAAATTGTAGATAAATTGTAGAAGAAAATGCTAATGATAAGACTAATAACATTCAATTTGACTTGTTCTTATAGAAGCTACTCGCCTGGAAGGATTGGGTTTCATAGTAGTTTAAGAAGAGTTAGCTATCGTTTAGAATAGGATTAAGAATCGTAAGTTTTCATCCCTTCTATCTCCTTGTTTTTAAAAATTGTTATATATTTTTTTAGCTCACAAAACAAGTTCCAGGTTATGACTATAACAACAAACTCATCTTGGCAGTATCTGTACCTGTAGTAGTGACGATTTGTGTTAGAATTCTCTGTCTCATTGAGGTAAGGACAATAATTAATTCAGATTCAGAACCCAGAAACTGAGAATCAAATCCACCTTTCCTCCTGCTACTACTTGATTCTTCCCTTTAGCCATGAGGACTGACATACACTTTGTTCTTTTAATGAAAAGTATATTCCCAGGATGTTTTTTTTTGTGGTTTTTTTTTTTTTTTTTTTTTTTTTGGCTGCGTTGGGTCTTCATTGCGGTGCGTGGGCTTCTTACTGAGGTGGCGTCTCTCGTTGTGGAGTACGGGCTGTAGATGCACGGGCTCAGGAGTTGTGGCACAATGACTTAGTTGCTCCGCAGCATGTGGGACCTCCCCAGACCAGGGATCGAACCTGTGTGCCCTGTGCTGGCAGGCGGATCCTTAACCATTGCACCACCAGGGAAGTCCCCACAGGGTTTTTAAAAGGAACTTCACTCCCAGGAGATCCCTATGGAATTGGATCCCTGATAACAAGCTATTGGACTGTTTTGACACGTGAAGTTTATAAGAAGGCCAGAGTTGACATGATAGTAAATTTTCTTCAACCCAACAAAGTATGCTGATTTGATGTACTCACCAGTCACTCTCATTCTACTGTTGATTTCTTTCCTTCTTGGCTGAAGTGATGAGAGATATAGGATCTCCATACTCAAGGAGCTATCAGTCACCCTGGGAGGGCTAAAAGGGCATGCCTAAAAGACAAAAGTGTGATCTCGTCAATTCCTCAGGTTTACTTAGCAGCTTTCTTCTCCGGTGTATTAGGAATTGTGTAGATAGGTTCCATTAAAACACTGCAAGTAAACTCTTGCAGCAGGCTACCCTCAAATATTTATAGTAGCCTATTCCTGGAGCTAGCCTGTTTACCTTTTGTTCAGTTACATAGTGGTTGATTACTTTTCCCAGCAGGCAGTTGCTAACATTAAAAGATTGATTTAATAGGCTGACAGTCTTGATTCTACCCTACCACTCCACATTACTTTAGTTATCTTTTCTCCTGTGATGGCAGCCCTCCATTCCAGCCAAAGCAGCTCCTCACTATACGCTAGTTACACCATAGCCATTCCTACTTTTGTCTGTGCCTTTGTCCATCGAAAATTCCTTTATTTTGCTTTGCCTGTGGAACTCCTATGAATCTCTGAAAAGCCAACTCAAGTTCAGATATCTTTCTCTGTAAAGCCTTCCCTGAATACTCCAGCCCTCCTGATCCTAGTCCTGTGAGGTTTGTCACCATTTCTTAGGGGCCATAGCAAAGTAGTCCCCCCTCCCCTCAGAACTCACAAAAGTGGTAAGCAGTTTTTTGAAAGGCAGCCCCCCAAGAGAGAACCACCAAGGTTAGCACATCATGGAGCTGAGCAGAGATGTGTAAGGACCAATGGCTTCCTGGCCTATCACACTTGAATCAAACCTGACATGATGTACTAACTTCTAAAGAGAAATGTGTCTATCTGCAGGAGGGTTGGTCACTAGTGAAAGCATAGAAAAGGTGAGGAGAGACCAACATGGGCAGTGCCCATCCTCACATTGCCCAAGAGTAGAGATGGCACCTTAGGCAGCATAACTGAGGAGTCAGGCCCACTAGCCAGGCTGCCTGTTGAGGAGATGGATGGATCCAGTTACCTCAGGCCTTCCCATTAAGTTCTGGATTCAGCTGATTCCTTTTCTAATTCTGATCTCACCAAGTAGCCTTCGATTCTGTGATTGTGCTTCAGTGTGCCACGGAGGCCTGTCCCCACAGAAGGTAATTCTCTGACTGTGTAGACACAGATGCCCCGTGTGTAGAACAGATGTATTTCTCATTGTCAAGTAATAATTTGGCATTCTGATGTTTGATCAATCCTGTGATATTGATAAAGTGAGACTGCTACAACAGGAAGACGTGAGTTCTCGCTTGGTGAGGAAGAGTATGATTTCTGAGCCTAGGAGGCTGGGGACTAGCTTGCTAGTCATTGGCCGTTGCCCAGACTGTACCCTCTACATCTCAGGTGGCATATGGCCTTTGGCATTTTTAGAATTTCTGTAAAGTCCCCTTTTTATTGTTTTTAACTTCTTGCATTTGTTTTGTTTTGTTTTGTTTGGGCCTGTGTGATCTTAGTTCCCCAAGCAGGGATTGGACCTGTACCCTCGGCAGTGAAAGCGAGGAGTCCTAACCTTTATTTCCTCTCCCCACTTATACGATAAGCTTTTGGAGGACAGGGGCCATGCAGTGTTCTTCCTATGGTAGACAATAATGGTGTTCAACGGAAGAGAGGTGAGGCGTTATGTCAATTCCACAGTGAGGAATAATGCAACCGAATATTTATTTGAAGTAGGATAGAGTCCAGCAATAGACCCCTGTGTTCTTAAGACTTTTGAAATGTCATATTTTAATATTGCAATCAGGGGAAGAAAATGAATAAATGGTGATAGAATAGCTGCCTAACTATTTGGGGGGTAAATAGCAGATCCCCATGTTTCATGTTAAATAAACATATATCCATAAATGTGAAAAAAGACCACATAAAGGTATTAGAAGAAAATAAAAGCAATATTTCTATAATCTTCTGGTGGGAAAGAGCCTTCAGAGCCTGATGCCACAAGCAGAGCCTTTGATATATTCCACCATCTTGTCTGTGACACCAGCTTAGCACTGATTCATGCCGAGCGTAAGATGAAGAGTTTTCCATATATTGTCTGATTTAAAGCCCACAGTCCTGTGAGGATGATATTACTATCCCTCCCTCATAGATGAAGGAGATCAGTGTAAGGCCCCAGCGGCCAAACCGAAAGCAGAAGGCAGTTTCACCCGACTGCAAAGCTGGTGCTCCCTCCTCCACTCTTTTGTCTTGTCTCCTTAGAGACAAAAACACTGGAAATATTCGAAACACTGAAATTCAATGAAAGCCAGTATTTCTTTACCATAAAGAGTTTTTGTTTGTTTGTTTCGAAGTGGTGGGGTTTGGCCATGCTGTGCAGCTTGCAGGATCTTAGTCCCTTGACAAGGGATTGAACCTCGGGCCACAGCAGTGAAAGAGCCACGCCCTAACCAGTGGACCACCAGGGAACTCCCAAGAGTTTTGTAAGTCAACAAGAAGAAGACAAACAGTCCAGGGGAAAAGGGGGCGAGGGCTGTGAAGAGTAGGAGGTGTGTTGACAGTCTGCCACCATATCTGCCTGTCGTCTCCTCATGGCTCATGTGGGGTGGGTTTTGTTAGCCAGGCCTTTGTCACCTCGTGACGTAAAAATCACCTCTAAGATTTTCTTCAAGTACTTTTATAATCTGTCCAGAATTTGTTGTATTTGTTTGTTCGTGTGGTTGAGGTAGGGGATCTAACTTTTTCCCCCTACATGAAGATCTGATTCTTTTCAAATCTTTCACTGAATGGTTTATTCTTTCTTCCCTGGTCTACTATGCTATCTTCATCTGGATGCTGTTCTGTGATCCAGTTATCTTGTCCTGTACCAGTACTGATATCACACTGCTTAATTCCAGTTGCTCTATAACATATTTTATTTCTGGTAGGGCAAGGTCCTACTCTTTGACCTTCTTTGGCATACATCTCATAACTATTCTCACATATATTCTCTACCAAATGTCAGCTGGCCAGGTTTATTTAAAAATTATTTTGGTTATAAAATGGATTGCATTGAATTTTTAGTTTCATTTGAAGAGAATTGACCTCTTTACAACATTCTAGGAGGATGGTATCTCATGCCATGTAAGTACTTCTTAATGTGCTTCAAAAAAGGTTTAATATTTTCATCACATAGGTCTTACAAATTTGTGGCTAAATTTATTCCTAGGTGCTTTATGCATTTTTATTGATATAGTAAATGGGATGTTTCTTCTGTTTTTTAGTTAGTTAGTTGTGTTATATGGGAAAGCTATTGAGGCTAATATGTTGATCTCTTGATTTTGTATGGAGCCATCTTACTCATGTTACTTCCAGTAAAATTTCAGTTGATTCTTTTGGTCTTTTTGGGTCCCTTGTTTCATATGCAGATATGTTTGTCTCTTCTTTCCAATACTTCGTTTTTCTTATCGTACTGATTAAGACCTCCTCCACAATGCTCAATAGTAGCAGTAATGATTGGGCATCCTACTCTTGTTCTTGACTTTAAAACAATGCTTAGGTTTCTGCCAGATACTTTTATTTTCTTTTCCTACTTCTAAGAGTTTTTATTAGGAATTATCTGTTGAACGTTATCTAAAACAGTCAATAAAATATATCGCCAGCTGCATGCAAGACCCTAAGTTAGGTACTGTGGAAGAGTCAAAGGATTCTTAAACAGGGTAGAATTCCTTTCCTTGAAAGAGTTAACATCTTACTGGATAGATCAGATTTAAAGTAAAAAGGAATGAATAAGGATTTGGAAATAGTTGTAATGGATAATCATGATCCTGTTTTCTTTCAAAACAGATTTCTTCTCATAGAATTGCAAAAGAGGAAGATAGAAAAAGATGCAGAAGGTAAATATTGGTCTTTGAAAGCAGAATTTTATAACTAGAGGAGAACTTAGAGCTCATCTATTTCAGTTTCCTCACCAAAGGCAGGAAGAACGTTTAATTACCCTAATGGTTTACCCTAGTTTATTTATCAGCAGAATTAGCTCCCCAGCCCAAGCTGAGTTAGAACAGGACTGGCACACATTCATCTGCTCTCACTAGTCCTTTAAGGAAAGAGGGTGGACGGGGAGAGGTTTTGGTTGTACCTGTTCCTGCTGGGCTGATGCCTGGCTCCCAGGCATCAGGCCAGGCCAGAGGCCTTCTAGGAGGCTCTGGGGTAGGGAGGGCCACATGGTTGGGGATTTAGGGGCTGGCCTCACTCAAAGCTGACGAAAGGTAGAACATATGAGTCCCTCCTGGAAAGTGGCAAGAAAACTTCCCTTCTCATCCTACTGTTTTTCAGGCCCCTACTCTCTCTTCCCTTTATCCAAACCTCATAGAATTTTAACCGGGAGAAACTTTAGACACTAGTTTGTCTCTTCCTTTTGTAATAAGGAACTGGAGAAAGAGAAAGGGAAACTATCTTGCCCCATGGTCATACTGCTAGTGATTACCAAGAAGAAGATGGTCCCTTTCCACTGAGGACTTCTCCACTGATCACACACTGTGCTTGGGCTGTGAGCTACGTTTTATGTCACAGTCGAGTAGACACATACTATATGGACATAAGTAGTTTCTGAAACAAACTTATTGTGCACTGTGATTTTTTTCTCTTCTATTTGTATTCGAAAAGAGTATTTTGTGCTTCCCTGCTGGTCGTGGCCTTTAAACGGATTCCACAATTCACTGACACCTGAGTGACAGCCTGCAGAGTGAAAGTCAGAGAGCTATAGATGACTTTGCTCGTTGGGTTCAGGTGTTTACTTGGTGTGATTCAACTTATAGGATAGAGCAGCCAGGAAAATAAAATCGCCTTCTCCCCACACCCACACCCCCAGCAAATGCTGCATGTGCGACTAAGTCCGAAGCGGACTGGTGTGAAGCGCGTCTAAGGGAGTAACAAGTTTCTGCCCAGTGCCGTTGTGCAGTGTTTTCACTGCACGAGGGCAGTTGGCCAAGGGCAAAGAAAGGTGAACGGGGCTGAAAATCCTGCCTATGCTCCATGCTAAGCCACATAGAAATGTCTCTCCAGAGACACTTGGGGTCCATTTTGGACAGACACAGAGAACTTCTGGAAGGCCAGCATGCATGCAATGATTTTCATGATCCCGGGTCTGTGGTGGTTTTGCTCATTGTGATTATGGACTGAGGTCCCCATTTAGTCCTAATGAAAGCAGAGATAGCACATTGTGAGAGAGATGAAAAGTGACATGTAACACTAACTGTGTGTGTTTTCCTCCAAGGGGCTTTTTTTTGATTTCTGCTGCGTAAGAGAAGCTCAGGGGAAAGTGAGAGTCAGGTAGATGTGAGGAGGATAAAGTACTGTGGCCAGAGAAAGCAGGGGGGATGCAGAATTAATATTTCCCTTTCTGTGTTCTAGGAGGGCTTTTTCGGGAGAAGGCGGCCACTTTGGCTTAGGGATATGTATAGGCCTCTCAGCGCCACACGCAAGGAAAACAAAAGCTACACGACAGGGAGTCTTCTGATGAGGATGAGATATTTCTGCATCCCAGCAGGAGGCCCAAACTCGTCATCCAGAGCTCACTGAGGAGGCTGAATCTTTACCTCATCAAGAGGCCCCTGCTCAGCATCCACAGACCCCTGAGGACGTTGAATCTTTTTCACCCCAGGCAGAGGCCCAGGCTCAGCATGCAGAGCCCGCTGAAGAGGTAGAACCACCTCCACTTCTGCAGGAGGCTCCATCTCAGCCTTCAGAGGCCCCTGAGGAACTAGAAACTTCAAGTCCTCAAGAGGCCCTTGCCCGGCCTTTGGAGACACTTAAGGAGGTTGTAGTTCGACTAGAAGCACATCATGGGGTAAATGAAGCTCAGCAGTCACACTTGTACAATGTCACTGTTAAATCTCTGGCT
The DNA here is from genome assembly GCF_964341445.2 of Mesoplodon mirus. Classification (NCBI taxonomy): domain Eukaryota; kingdom Metazoa; phylum Chordata; class Mammalia; order Artiodactyla; family Ziphiidae; genus Mesoplodon; species Mesoplodon mirus. The sequence goes on from NW_028294684.1 coordinate 86,365, forward strand.
CTGGCACTTCCCATAAATCCACAGGTCACTAAAGAGGCTGAACCTTCTCCAGTCCAGCAGAAGACCCCATCGCAGCCTCCAGAGCTCATTAGGGAAGTTGTAGCTCAGTCTCCATTGTATCCCGAGGTGACAGTTCCAGCACAGAGCAGGATCATGCTGAGCATCCAACATCACCCAGTATCAAGAGCAGTGGTTCTCAACCAGGGTGATTTTGCACACAGGTGACATTTGGTAGTGTCTGGCGACAGTTTTGCTTGTCAGAACTGTATATGCTGCTGGCATCTAGTGGACAGAGACCAGAGATGCTACTAAACATCCAACAGTGTACAGGAGAGCCTCCCACAGCAAAGAATTATCCAGCCCAAAGTGTCAATAGTGCTGCCTAGCTAGGGAAATAAAGATGACTTAACACAAGTATTTAATGAGCATTTAGTATTTTGTATCTAATGCACCACATATATAATCATGAAAGTATAAATCATAATATCTCCCACAGTGAGATTTCTTTAGTGTATGGAGGGAGTAGTGATGTTATGTTTCATCATATATAAATTAGAATTATTGCCAAAGGATAAATGTTCTGAAAGAATATCTGTTTTTCTAATTCTTTTGCTTGTGTCTTTTTTTGTAGAAATCTTGGTTGCAATTTACTCCCAGAACTGAGCTTTGGAACGTTTCAGGCCTGGCATGGAATGCAGTTTTTACACAAGTTGTAAGTGAAATAGAAGATGAATACATGTAAACAACTGTGTGTAAAAACAATCATGCAGTTATTGGTTAGCTGGGTGTAAGTAAGCCCAGTATGAATTCTGGAAAGTATGTCTTGAGAGCCATTTATTTTTTTTTTTTCAAATGAGGAAACTAAGGTACAAAGAGGCCAAGAGACTTGTTTAACTCATATATATGAAAGGCTCTACTTTCCATAGTACTGATCTTTGGCATGGTCAATTAAAGGCCCCGAACCAAAACACTCAGATTAGCATTGTCATGGAATCCCACTCCATGGATGCCTCTCCAATATGCGAATGGTCCAGGCACTTCCACTTTTGAATTTCACTTTGATTCCTTTTCATGTGCAAAGTTCCTAACTGCTTAAAATGTATGCAACACAGAGCTGCAGAGAACTAAGTTTAGCAGGGTGTGGTTCAGTGGGTGTGGGTGCTTCCCCAACCATCATTAGCTCTTTTAAATGGTAAAGCAGAAAGAATTCCTGAACACCCACCACAGGGCTCTCCCCAGCCACCCAGAACATTATTTTTCAAAAAAGCATATATTGCTGAAGTGAATTATCTGTGGCCAATAGGAACCTTTGAGGTATGGAAAAAGACGTCGTTTGTGTTCAGCTGTAGTGTGAAAAATATAAAGAAAAGACTTTGCTGCGGCCTAATTCAATATATTTTCTTTGCTGACTACTCTTCAATAAGAAGTGTGGGTTTTACACCCCTTCAGCTCAAAACTTCTCTGATTTCTCATGACACAAGGAAATGATAGTGGGTACGTTCAATGGCCCGAAGGCGATTTTAGACTCAAGGTAAAGAGCTCTTCTACACCTGGCTTTGGAAAAGACTCTCTTACCTGTCTTATGGTTCAGAAATCCAGTTTCACACAGTTCCCACATTTTGGGTTAATGAAGGTGTTGAGGCTGTGTCTGGAGCTGGATTAACAATTCCTGCAGATGCCTATCTTTAGCGGCCTCCTTCCTTTCCCTTGTTAGTTTGCTGACGCCTACCTTGGGGAGAGAGCACCAAGGGTCGGTTTTTCTTTTGTTAGCACACCGGAGAGCAGGCTCGTGAGG